>NW_022107407.1:6925849-6978610 GCF_000313985.2 Echinops telfairi
ATTTTCCTGACCTTTTCCTCATCAACACAGCTTTCAATTTTCTAGAAACTACTTCATAATACCCCATGTTCTCTTGTGCCTTTTGAGAAAATCTATAAAGATTCTTGATAATTTGGAATTAAAAAGCAGGTGCCATAACCTTCTGAGTTGACTTTTCTGCCTTGAACTTAACTGACCCAGCAAATCCCCTCAGAAACCACTATTTTAATTAGACTTGTTCTCTTGATTGTATTTACCATTTAGTCTACAAAATATCATCCATCTTGTGTAAACGACTGCTGGAAAGACTCACTCTGAGAAAGCTGATTTTCATGCAACATTTTTTGTTTTGTTTTGCTTTTTTTTAAGCTTCCTAAAGAGTCTTACAAAAGCCCCAGTGGTGTTGTGGCTTAGGTGTTTGACTGCTAACCTCAAGGCAGGTAGTTTAAATCCACTAGCTCCTTCTTGTGAGTAAGGTGAGGTGGTAAAAGAATTACAGCCTCAGAAGCCCAATATTGTGTTGGTGTGAGCTGAAATAAACTCAGTGGCTGAGCTTTTTGTTTTGATGGAAATCAAGGCTAGGATATTTAAGAGAAATCTCTGTAGTTACCCACTGATTACAGAGATATGTAAACTTGGAGTAAATCAGAGCATGAGTAAGCTGGAAGAGTGCTTCTGACTTACTATTGTCTATATATTCCTCGATGGAGTCCCAATTGCCTCCTGCACCTGTTCAGCTTCTTGTGTATCTAGGTATCCACTCATTGCTATTTTTATTGTTAGGTATTGTCAGTTCATACTTATACCAACCTTATGCATAACAGAAGGAAACACTGCCTAGTCCTGTGCCAGCCTCACAATTGTTAAGCTTGAGTTCATTGTTAAAGCTACGGTGTAGATCCATCTCATTGAGGATCTTCCTCGTTTTTGCTGACCAAATAATGTGCACCATCAGTTCTTGATCAATGATTGGATGTTAAATTGTTTTGGGTACAGTGACTCTGCATTCCTTCCATGATGTTCAGTTGTTTCCTGAGTTTTAAATATTTCATCCACAGACTCAATATCACATATTATGGCTTGATTTTTTTCTTCAGTTCTTTCAACTTGAAGTAGGCTGAGCATGTTCTTCCCTTTCAGTTTTGTAGCTCCCCGTGTGCACATTTCTCTATACTTCTTCACCTTTGTTCTCAGCTGCCTTTGAAATTTTCTGTTAAATATTTTTACTTCATTACTTCTTCCAGACATTTTAGCTTTTCTGCCTTCAAGAACCAGTTTCCTTGTCTATTCTGACACACATTTTGGTCTTTCCTTTCCTTCTGTCTTTAAAAGAAAAATTTTAAAAATAATTTTATTCGGGACTCATACAGCTCATCACAATCCATACATATATCCATTATGTCAACACATTTGTACATTTGTTGCTATTATCACTTTCAAAACATTTTCTTTCTACTTGAGCCCTTGGTATCAGCTTCTCATTTGTTCCCCTTCCTCTCCCTTTCCCACCCTCCCTCCCTTACGATCCCTTGATAATTTATAAATTATTAATATTTTTTCATGTCTCACACTGACCAATGTCTCCCTTCATCAACTTTTCTGTTGTCTGTCCCCCTGGGAAGGGGTTATATGAATACATTGTGATTGGTTAATGATAACTTTTTGCCTCTTTCATGTATTATGTTCTTGATATCCTTTTGGGTTATTAGTGTGTCAATGTGGGAAAATGTGTTCTTGAGTTGTTCTTTTGGTCTTTAAATTCAGATGAGATCCCCTCAAGGTCACTCACATACTGGTTCTCATAAACTTGCTTTAATTTTTTTTAGTTTCAAACTGAGAATGCATATGAGCAATTTACGGTCTATTCCACAGTTGTCCTACTCTTGCTTTGACTGATGATGTTGAGATTTTCCATAATCTCTTCCCACATATGTAACAGCTTAATCTCTGTATGTTCTATCTAGTGATTCCTACAGGTACAGTCACTGTGTTGTTGAAAATGATATCAACAATGCATAAGTTGTTGTCTTACAAAATTCTATCATGTGATCTCCAACTTCTTTTCTATTATTAAGATTACATTTTTCAACTACTGTTTTTCTTTGTTTCCAACTTTTGCATTCTGATCAGTAGCATTTAGCAATGCATCTTGACTGCATATTTGATACATTTCACATAGAAGGTATCAGTAGAATTATTTTTCATCATTGGTTTAGTGCTTAAAATGTAAATGCGATTAGTAGTTGTATTGTCTTTCTTGTAGGTATATAGCTATTATCCTATAACACGGAGAATTATACTTCAGAATAAATCTTTTTGATCTATTCTTTTTGATGATGAATGCAACTATATTCCTCTTCAATTTTTCATTCTCACAATTTTAGTGTCCAATTCAAAATTGTTCATAGGAGAAGGATGTCTACTTATGTTTTATTGACTATGCAAGGCATCACAAAGTATGGACAATAGGAAGCTGTGAATAACTTTGAGAAGAATGGGAATTCCAGAACATTTCCTTTTGCTCCTGCTTAATTTGTACATGGATCAAGAGGCAGTTGTGCGAAGAGAACAAGAGAATACTTTGTCATTTTAAATCAGGGTTATATGCTCTTGTCATACTTATTCAATCTATACGCTGAGCAAACAATCAGAGAAGCTGGCTTACATGAAGAAGAAGGTGGCATTGGGATTGGAGGAGGACTTATTAACAACCAGTGGTATGCAGATAATGCAATCTTGCTTGTGGAAAGTGAGGAGGACTTGAAACACTTGAAGACCAAGGATTGTAGCCTTCCTTATGGATCACAACTCAATGTAAGCAAGCCCCAAATCCTCAACTGGACCATTAAGTAACATCATGATAAATGGAGGAAAGGTTGATGCTGTCAAGGATTTTCTTTCTTGGATCCACAATCAATGGTCATGGAAGAAGCAGTCAAGAGGTCAAAAGAAACATTGCTTTAGGTAAATCTGCTGCGCAAAACCACTTTAGAGTATGGAAAAGCAAGATGTTCTTTGAGGACTAAGGTGTGCCTGGCACAAGCCATAGTATTTTCAATGGTCATGTATGCATATGAAAGTTAACATTGCATAAAGAAGACCAAAGAAGAATCAATGCATTTGAATTGTGGTTCTTGAGAAGAATGTTGAAAACACCATGGACTACTAAAGGACAAACTTCTCTGTCTTGGAAGAAGTACAGACAGAGTGCTCCTTAGAGGCAAGGGTGGTGAGACTTTGTCCTGCACACTTTGGACATGCTGTCAGGAGATAACAGTCCCTGGAGATGGACATCATGTTTAGTAAAGTAGAGGGGAGAAAATGAACAAGGCCCTCCATAAGATGTATCGACACAGTGGGTTCATAGTGTCCTTGTATACAACCGAACAAAACACTGCCTAGTCCTGCACCATCCTCACAATTGTAATGTTGCAACTATTGTGTCAATTCCTAAACTCATCAAAAGGTGTCCTCCTTTTCTGATGACCTTCTACTTTACCAAGCATGATGTCATTTTCCAGTACCGGTCTCTCCTGAAACATACTCAAAATACCCGAGACAAAGTCACTACATCTTTGCTTTTAAGAAACATTCTGGCTATATTTTTGAGACAGATTTGTTTGTTCTTTTGTCAGTCCATGGTATTTTTAGTGTTCTTTGCAAGCACCATCATTTAAATCCATAGATTCTTTTTGGTGTTTCTTTTCAACGTATCACTTTCAAATGTATATAAAGCAATTGAAAATACTATGGTTTGGTTAGGGTCACCTTAGTCCTCAAAGTGACATCCTTGGTTTTCCACACTTTAAAGAGGTCTTGTACAGATAATTTATCAAATGCAATCTGTTGTTTAACTGCTGCTTCCATGAGCATTGATTGTGGATCTACCTACTAATTGAATCTTGTTACTGGTATTGCAGGCTTTTGTATTCAATAGCGTGTCCCTATATTGCCTTTACATCTGTGCTACGCCCAGTCTTTTCCTTTGTCTGATTGTTTTGTGCTGATTTCTGCTTTACTGTAGAACAGCTTTCCTTCACTCAGGTTCCCAGGAGCCTTCACCCTAGTTATTGTTATATTCTCTTACCCAGCTCCAACTATCAAAGAATACTTCTCTCTGTGTGTAAGTCTTTTCTTGAATTTTATAATAGTGGCCTCAGTCCATATTTGTCCATTTTTTATTGATTAATTTCACTCAGTATAATGTCTTCAAGCTTTATTCAGGTTACTCGATATTGTGAACATTCATCCTTATATTTTTACTTTTGTGTAGTATTCTACTGAGTGTTTGTGCCATAGTTTGTTTAAACATTCACCCAATTATGAGCAGATAGGTTGGTTCCATCCGCTTTTGATTCATTGCCCGAGATGATGTTGCTGTTTCCTTCTGGGGATGTTTCTAGTTATTTCTGGGAATCAGGGAAAAAATGAACAGACAAGTCATGGGTGTCTACTTTTACTGTTTTTTTGGTGGGTGCCAAGTTGGTGAGGATTCATAATGACCCTATGTATAGCAGAACAAAACACTGCATAGTCCTGCACCATTTTCACACATATGCTTATGTTTTCACCCTTTGTTACAGTCACTGTGTCAATCTATCTTGTTGAGGGTCTTCCTCTTTTTGTTGGCCTTTTATTTTACCAGGTGTGATGTCTTTTTCCTGGGAACTGGCCTCTCCTGACTGCATGTCCAAAATATGAGGAATCACCCCCCCAAAATTGGAAGTGCACTGGGCAGCGTGGACCTTTCATAGCCTAACTTTTTTTTTTCCTGTTAGGTGTGCATTGAGCAACTGGCTTTGAATTAGTGTCCCCAGTGACATCACCTGGGAAGGTTCTCTCTGGTCACATTCGTAAAGCAGTTTCGCTCTAACCTCATTTTTTAGTGATTTAAGAGAAAAGTCTGTGGTGTGAAATTTTGTTTCCTGCTTGGGAAAATGCCACAGAAACTGTTGTGATGTTGAGCACAGCTTACAATGACAGCTTTGTGGGAAAACTCAAGTGTATGAGTGGTTTTCTCATTTCAAAAAAGGTGAGATGTTGATTGATGACAAACCTTGTTCTGTATATCAGTCAACTTCCTGAACGGACAAAAATGTGGACTTGTAGTGCATTTGGAGTTCATTCCACTGGGCCAGACTGTTGATCAAGTTTTCTATTTAGAGGTTCTGTAAATATTGTGTAAGAGTGTGTGACAAAAAAGGCCTAATCTATGGCAGATGGGCGAATGGTTTTGCCATCACAACAATGCACCTGTGCATGCAGCCAACTCAGTGTGCCAGTTTTGGGCAAAAAACAAACAAACCAGGATGCCTCTCTTGCCCCATGAACCTTACTCACCTGACCTTGTGCAATGTGACTTCTTTTTGTTTCTGCAAATGGAGAGGGACATGAAAAGATAGCAATTTGAGGACATAGAAGAGGTGAAGAAAAAAAATCAAGGAAGTGCTATCAGCCAAAGAGATCAGTTTGACAACTGTTTCCAAGAAAGGGAATGGAAGATTTGATTCATGTGTTTAAGGGAGAGTACTCTGAAGGTGATAAGGTTGTTTTGTTTTAAAAATTAAGTACATAGCTTTGAAAAAAATCTGGTTTTTTGAGTGAGTACTCTCTTGCATGTGAGACAAAGATACTTTCAGTGTTCTTTGCCTTGCTGGCACCATACTTCAAATGCATCGATTCTTCTTGGTCTTCCTGATTCAATATCCAAGTTTCCTATAAAAATGAAGCAATTGAATGCACTATGGCTCTGGTCAGGCTCACCTTAGTCCTCAAAGTGACATCCTTGCTCTTCAGCACTTTAAAGATTTCTTGTGCAGCTGATTTACTCAGTGAAATAGTCTCTTCATCTCTGGGATCTCTTGATTGGTGTTTCCATGAGCATTGATTGTGGATCCAAAAGAAACAAAATCCTTGACAACTTCAATCTTTTCTCTGTTCATCATAATGCTACCTACTGGTCCAGTTGCAAGGATTTCTGTTTTCTTTACATTGAGTTGTAATCTGTAATGAAGGTTGAAATCCTTAACTTTCATCAGCAATGCTTCAAGTCCTCCTCCCTTTTGCCATGAAAGATTGAAAGGTAGGATCTTCAAACTCATCAGTTGCTCCATTAGGGTCAATACCTGGACATCAAATATTTTACTCTGGCAAACCATATGGGGTAGTTACATTCTGTTTCACAGGTTGTTATTACTTATAACTGGCTCAGTGGCACACAATAACAACAGCTTGGAGATTCTTTAGTAGTAACAGGGTGGTGGAAGTAAAGATAAAAGAGAAAAGGGTTAGCCATTCTTAAACCCATTTCCTTAAACATGGGTATTGAAATTTCCCTTATTTTCCAGTGTCTGAGGGTCTTAAAACTCATAGGCAGGAAGACACTGAGGAGTTTACTGCTATAAAGCATGCACTTCAATTGTTCTGACATATTACTGTGGGTATCTGTATTATAAAGATTCAGGAAAACCGAGGTGGGGGTATGTCTCACAAATAGTTGTCTGAAAGCAGTGTGTATAAATTGTATAAACCAGATGGTTCTGCCTGAAACCACTACAGTACATGCATATTGCATTATTGAAGATTTGCTGATTAAATCACCCAAGCTGAAAACAGTTACTGTAATTCCAGACTCCAATTGGATTCCAGAGTCAAGGCAAATCATCTGTGAGCACTGAGCTCATTTAAGCCTGAGAAGTAAACATTACTGGTGAGCTGTTTGCTTTTCATACTACTTTATGGCTCTATCTTTGCATTTTTCATTGTGTCTAGCAAATCACACATCAAAATGCCATTAAATAATGTTGTTGAATAAGTTTTCTTCTTCTGCACAATTGAATATAATGTGACCTAATAGATTGTGTTAATACTGCAGTGGAAGTTTATAGTCTCAAAACAGTGATCTCCAAATCTTGTATTTTTTTCTTTTATTTGTGGAGGAAGTAGTTGCTGAGGAGGTTTGTGAAATTTTAATTCTAAATACACAACCAAATATAAGTTCAAGTCTGATAATTTAGCTGACAGTAAATCTCTTGAAAGGAGATTTCATTGGAGTTACATCTGGGTATAGTATGATGAGTCTCCCAGAAGAGCTGAGTTACTATATGGAACAAACAAACAAACAAAAAT
This sequence comes from Echinops telfairi, assembly GCF_000313985.2. Classification (NCBI taxonomy): domain Eukaryota; kingdom Metazoa; phylum Chordata; class Mammalia; order Afrosoricida; family Tenrecidae; genus Echinops; species Echinops telfairi. The sequence continues at coordinate 6,932,957 of NW_022107407.1, forward strand.
AATGGATCCTGTGTTGAGAGAACAAAGTTTCAGTCTTGACTGTGTGCCGCTGAATACTTCTGGAACAGAACGATGTACTTAAGTAATACTTCTTTATCTTCTCATAAATAAGATGTGCAGTTTGATCTCTAGAATCTATGCTTTATTTACAGAAAATTCTCCTAGATGGTCTTTTACTTATTCATTTGCTGTCTTGCTTCTTAAAAAGTTGATTTTTATTAGTGTTGATTTTTATCAAGTTGATTCTGACTCATGGAGTTGAACATCTCCAAAGGTGTTTCTTGTCTGTAATCTTAAAAATAATAGAACTCACCAAAGAACAAAAACCATCATTGTGTGACCACCTTCCCCACATAAACGCTGAAGATGAATGTGTGCATAAGTAAGTGTGGTGAAGAAGGGTGATGGTGCCCGGTTATCTAGACCTATAGCGTTTGGGGACTTAAAGGCTTGAAAGTAAACAAGAGGCCATCTAGCCCAGAAGCAACAAAACCCACATGGAAGCAGCACACCAACATGTGTGATCATGAAGGGCCAAAGGCACCAGGCTTCAAACACCAAAGGCAGGGAGAAAAATCATATCCTCATCAATGAGGGCGGCGCATGATGGGGACCCAATACCCATCTCTAGACAACTGGACATACCTTGCAGAGGGGTAGTGGGGAGATGAGTCCCTTAGGGTTCAGTATAGCAATAATGAAACCCACAACCTTCCTCTAGTTCTTAAACGCTTCCTCCCCCCAACTACCAGGACCCCAATTCTGCCTTGCAGACTTGGTTAGACCATATGATGCACAGTGGTACAGATGGGAATTGGAAATGCAGGGAATCTAGGACAGATGAACTACTCAGGACCAGGGGTGACAGTGGCAATACCAGGAGGGAAGGGAGGTGTAGAAAGGGGGAATTGATTACAGGGAGCTACATATAACCTCCTCTCTGGGGGACGGGCAGCAGAGGGGTAGGTGAAGGGAGACGCCGGGCAGTGTAATATAAGATATAATAATAATTTATAAATTATCAAGGGTCCATGGGGGAGGGGGGAGGAGGAAGGGAGGGGGAGAGGGGAAAAGGAAAATGAGCTGATTCCGGGAACCCGAGAGGCAAGCGAATTTTGGGAATGATGAGGGCAACAAATGTATAGATGTGCTTTACACAATTGATCTATGTATTGTGATGAATTGTATGAGCCCCAATAAATTGATTAAAAAAAAATAGAACTCCTGGCCTTTTCTTCTGGGGCATCATAGTGTAGGTTCAAACCATCTGGAGGAGAATAAATTGGAATAACAAATTTTAAAGGAATTTGACTCTTTGGATTTGGGAAAAGGTATTGGACAGAATATAAACTTTGGAATTAGAGTTAGGCAAAACATCTGGAATTGCAACGTGCTTGCAACAGGGCTCTGGGCATAATCCTTAATCTCTTCATCACAATGTTTCAGTCTACAACATGGGAATAATAAGGTAACAATAATATTTTGAAGGATTGTTTTAAAATTAGAGCTTGCATGTAAACATCACCTAGCAGAACCCTAGAGTTTAACATAAATATTGGTTAATTTTCATTTCAGTTATTAGATCAAATTACAGAAAAGCAAATAGAGGGACATTATTGAAGACACTGAATTTTTACTTAAGAAATAAAAGTGGAGAAAATGTAGGTGGAAATTTAAAGCACCTTTCCCCACAGTTTCTTTTAACCCATATCTCCTAGTTGGTACGTAGTTTGAATACCATTATTGACTGTGTCAGGCCAGTGTGACTAGAGAAACAAATCTAGAGACACTCATATTTGTATGACAGAGCTTTATATCAAAGATAAATTGTATATTGAGAAAAAATCCCAGTCCAGTCCAGATCAAGTCCATAAGTCTGAAATTGGCCCATAAGTCTGATACTAGTCTAAATTTGTCTTTAGACTCCCACAGCATATGCAATGATGCCAAATGCAGGAAGATCACAGGTCGGTGGGTGAAGAGTCTTGTGGATCCACTGATGGTGGACACATCTCAGTGCTGGCATGGGTCTCCACATGGCTCCTCCAGCTCTCCAAGTGTGACCCTTCAACAGGAAGGTGAAGCAGAGAGAGTGCTCTTGCTGGTCTCAGCAGGTCTCCCCATTGCTTGTCAACAAGAAGACAGAGAGAGAGAAAGGAAGTTCCCAGAATCCTCATGAGAACGCCATGCTCACAAGGAGGTATAATGAAGCTTTGACCTGTTTGACAGGCTAGACTTCACCCCATTCACTTTTAATATCCTCAAGTTGACATAAGATTATTTAACAACCAAAATGAAGATGGAAAAAAAAGATAACAGATTGAAAAAAATAGTTTGAATGTCTCAGTTCAACTTAGCTCATTATCTTTGATTCTGACTCACAGCAACCACATAGGACAGGGTAGAATTGCTCCTGGAGGTTTATCTTTCTCCTGTAAAGCAGCAGATAGTTATGAACTGCTTACCTTGAGGGTACCTGTCCAATGGGCAACCACTATGCCACCAGGGCTCATAGAAGCATAACTTCCTGCATAAATACAAGATCATATTTCATTTGGTCTTCTTTTAAGAAGTAGTATTACAATTATTTTAAATATAATTACCAAAACTGCTCATCAGTTTGTCATAGTGTAATGACTTGCATGCTATGTCATTGATATTTCATATAACTAGCAGTATCATTGATAGTTAAGATGTTTAATTGGAGTGTTCTGACTGAAAGAATAAGTGGCCCACTTCTAAGAAGCTACCTAATGAAAACCATATGCACAGCAACAGAACACTATCTAATATGGTGCCAGAATTTAAGACCCTTAGGTTAAAAGATAACAGAGAAAAAATGGGGGAGAATTGCCTCCTGAAAATTAATGTTAATGATGTGGATGAAATAAAACTTTCAGGACTTTCACTAGCTGATGAAATCAGAAGAAATGGGAATCTAGGAAAACCAGAAATTGCTAGTGGTAAAATGGAACACATAAAGCTAGATATTTTAGGCATTAGTGAGCTAAAGTGATTGGTTTTGACCATTTTGAATAGGACAATACTTTGGTTTTCTATGCCAGAAATGAAAAATTCAAGAGGAATTATGTTACAATTGTCAAAAATAACATTTCAAGATCTATCTCAAAGTATAATGCTGTCTATGAGAGGATATTATCTGTACATATGCAAGGAAAGCCAGTTAGTAGAATTAATATTCTATTCAAATTTATGTACCAACCACTAACACTAATGTCAGTAATTATGGCATTAAAGAATTCTACTACTGACTTTAGTCTGAAATTGATCAAATATACAATGAAGTTGAATTGATGAATGCTAGTGATTGGGAAACAGAGTTCTGGCAGTGTAGCGAGTTACACGTTGGGCTGCTAATCACCAGGTCAGTAGTTTGATCCAATCAGGTGCTCTATGAAAGAAAGATGGGGCTTTCTGCTTCTGTAAGGACTTGCAGTCTAGGAAACCAAAGGAGTAGTTTTGCTCTGTCCTATAGGGTTGCTATGCGTCACTATTGACTTGCTGGCAATGAAGTGTGTGTGTGTGTGTGTGTGTGACTGGGATTCAACAGTTGGAAACAAAGGACCAACAGTTGGGCATGTGGCCTTGGTGATGAAATGAAGCTGGGAATTGCATGATATAATTTTGCAAAACTAATGATTTATTCATTAAAAATACCTTTTTTCAATAATATAAACTGTGACTCTACATGTGGACAGGAGTAAAATTGAGTACATCTATGGAATGAGACTACAGAGAAGTTCAATATCATCAGCTAAAACAAGTCCAGAGACCAAAGGTGGAACAGATAACTAACTGCTCATAAGCAAATTCCAGTTGAAGTTGAAGAAAAATTTAAAAGTCCAGATCCAAAATTTGACCTTGAGTTTATTCCATGTGAATTTTGAGATAATATCAAAAACACATTTCATGCATTGAACACTAATGACTGAAAACTAGATGAGTTGTGGGATGACATCAAACACTTCAAACATGATGAAAGCAAAAGGTCACCAAAAAGAAGGAAGGAAAAAAGACCAAGTGTATGTCCTGAGGGACTCTGAATGCTTTCAAACATCGAGTAGCTAAAACGAATTTGTAAAATGATAAAACCAGAGTTGAATATAAAATGTCAAAAGTTAGCTGCAGAGGACAAAGTAAAGCATTCTAATGAAACGTGCAGAAGGAAGAACATACATAGCATACCTCAAACTGAAAGAATTGAAGAATATTTTTGAGACCTGCAATGCAATATTGAAGGATTCTATGGACAACATATTTGAACAACTCAGGAAGGATCAAAACAAGATAAAAGAGCACACAAAAGCACTGTCCCCAAAAGAATTGGTCTCTAGTCACCCATTTCAAGATGTAACATATGATCAAGAACCAAAGACAATGAAGAAATCATAGCTGTACTGAAGTCACCAGTGAAAAACAAAACTCCAGGAATTGATGGAATACCAATTGCAATGTTTCAACAAACTTTGTAGTAATCAAAGCATTAACTAGTCTATGTCAAGAAATGTAGACAGTTGCTTGGTCAACCAACTGAGAGAGATCCATATTTGTGCACATTCTAAAGAAAGATAACTCAAGAGAATGAACAAATTATTTGACAATATCATTAATATCCCATGCAAGTTAAATTTTGCTGAAGATAATTAAAAGATAGTTGCAACAGTACATTGACATGTGACTTTCAGAAATTCAAGCCAGATTCAAAGAGGATGCAAAAAGATAAATCTTGATTGAAAACAGAGAATGCCATAAAGATGTTTGGAAATATTTGTGTTTTATTGACTATGCAAAATCACTAACTGTGCAGATCATAACAGAAAAAGAAAAACTTTTCAAAATATTGGAATTCCAGAATATTTAATTGTGCTCATGAGGAACTTGTACATAGGTGAAGAAGCAGTCCTTCAGAGAGAACAAGGGGATAGAGTATGGGTTAAAACCATGAAAGGTGTACTTCAGACTGGTTTCCTTTCACCATCCTTACTTAATCTGTATGTTGACCAAACAGCCAGCAATGCTTAGTTATATGATGAACAACATGGCATCAGGATTGGAGGAATATTCCTTAACAACCTATGATATGCGGATAAGACATTGCAGAATTTCAAGAGAATTGATTGCAGAAATTCAAGAGAATTTGAAGCAGTTACTTATGAAAGAAAAAAAAGCTACAACCTTCAGTATGAATTACAATTTAGCGTAAAGAAAATACAAATTCTCACAATTGGACCAATAGACAACAACATGGAAAATGGAGAAAAAAATTAAAGTTGTCATTGATTTCATTTTGCTTGGATTCACAATCATTTTTCATACAAAAGTAGTTAAGGAATCAAATGATTCCTTGTATTGGGGAAATTTGTTCTCCAAAACTTCTTTAAATTGCTCAAGAAAAAAGATGCCACTTTGAGCCCTAAAGTGTGCCTGACCTAAGCCATGGTGTCATCAGTCACCTAATAAGTATTTGAACATTGGATGATGGGGGAAGACTAGAGTAGAATTGATACATTTGAATTATGGTATTGTTGAATAATATTAACAGTACTGTGGTTTGCGAGAAGAATAAACAAATCTCTCTTGGAGGAAGTACACCCAGAATGCTGCCAGAAGTGAAGATAGTGATACATCTCATGTAATTTGGACATGTTATAAGGAGACACAAGTCTTAGGAAAATGATATTATACTTAGTAAAGTGGAAGACCTGCAACTATATAGGTTAATGTATAATGCAACAGTGGGCTTCAAAATAATTGTAAAAAGGTGCTGCACCAGCAGTGTTTTATTCTGTTTTCTATAGGGTTACTATGAATTGGAATCTATTGGTTGCCACATAATAACTATACTGGTAATCAAGTGAAAGATACTTTTGTAATAAAAATATAGAAATTAACCACAGGTTTAAAATATGTATTTTCTCCTCAAATTTTGTTGAATTTAGCTTGGTAGTTATTAACATTAGTGTATTTCTCCCCACTTATTTAAAAAAATATTTATTTTAGTCCAGGGCATATGTATTTGTCTGCCCAACTGTGGTAGTTACATGATCTGTTGTCAATTTGAGACTTAAGAGTGTCCAGCAACATCATATAAACTGAATCCTATTCTGGTTTGATGAAGCCATACTCCTGGATGGCCATGATCTTACCAGCTGGGTCCATGCACAATGTGGGCAGAGGGGCCAGGAGAGCGAAGTGAGGTGGGCTGGAGACCCAGCAGAAGGCTGGAGACTGATGGAGAGAGCCAGTGGGGAGGGGGGTCTGTACAATTACTCGTTATATAAAACTCTTTCCTATACACACTTAAGTATCTATGAATTTGTTTCTCTAGTCGACTCAGATGAACACAGCAACAAATAATTTTTAATTTACTCCACTCTAGTCTACTATAGCACTGGTGCTGTTGTGAGATAGGTATTGATAATCACAAGGTCAACAGTTCAAACCTACTAGTAATTCTGCAGGAGAAAAACGAAGCAGTGTCTTCCCATAACATTTAAAGCCTCAGAAGCTCTATATATGGTAGCTATGAGCCAGAATTGCCTTTGGCAGTGGCTTTAAGTACACCAGTATATACCAGATATTTTGGGGAAAGAACATATATTTGGCAACTACTTTTGCCCACAAAAAATGTTACATTCCAATACTGAAATGAATATTTGCTTTAGTTATAGAAAATATACAAAGAAAATGCTTTAGTTATAGAAAAGTTGTCTATGCTCTAAGGAGTATGTTGCTCAAATGCTGTATATACAATAGTTTAATTATCTAGCAATATTTTTAAAATAAAATGTTCAAGGTCTATATGAGAATTTTACAGAACTAATTGGAGATTCAAGGCAGGAAGGTATATTACATTATTTGGTGAAACAAAACAAAGCAAAACATTTTACTGATGAAAAATTTCCCCAAGTTATCTATAAATTTAACATGGTCATTTCCAAAATATTTATTTTTAATTAGTAAACAAAAAAGCCTTTGTTGGTGCTTTTAGTATCTGCATGAGTTTCTAGATATGCAAGGCCCAATCAAGAGTAAGTGTCTTTTCCTGTAAGGATCTATTTGTGACCACCTTGTACCGCTGGTATCATCTGACTGATATAATCAACTTTCCAGCTATGTGCAGGACCTTCCCCTGGGGAATCCTTCTCATAGCCATCTGATACCACGCTCTATCCTGCTATCAGATAGAGCAGTCCTTATTGTCATTTTGTGCTTCAGAGAGTATAAGAGGGATGTGTCTAGATTCCCTCCATCTCTTCATTGCTACACCACCACCCATGTCTACTCATCTCATGCGCCATTTCAAGAGAATGTGCCAACATGTCCACTTGCTGATTCCAATCACCTTCTGATGCAGGAAGGAGGTTCTTCGGATGGGTATCTATATATCCCATCCGGATTCACTTTCTGATTCTCATAGTGCTTTCCATAGATCCTCCCCCCACACAGATGTTCCTTTAATAGTTTTTCACTGAACGTTTGCCATTAGCTATGCCCATTAATCATTAAAAATCCAAACATATGGACACTCATCCTTCTCCAATTCTTCCATTAAGGGTAGAAAGATAACTGGCAGTTCAACGCATTGGGCTGACCTATTTTTGCCTTCTTCCATTAAGGTCTTTGCATCTTCTGGTCTCAATGCAGCAGCTTTCTACATCAGGTGTTTTCCATGTAGCCTGGAACTCCGATGTATCAACATGTAATCGTCTTCTGGTCAGCAGTTGTTCATAGGGCACTGTCTATGTGACAATAGGCTCTGCCAGCTTCTCAGGTAGCTTCAGAGTAGGACCTATGGAAAAGGAGGCTACCTGTTAGTGGATATGGTGGATGTCACCCTGCGTTCTCCCAGTAGTGTAGCTCTGTATGAACCATTTCTGTTGTAGTGTGGAAGTATTTTGGGCACCATCTTCCTTATCTGAATGTTTCTCCAATATCAACAAAGATCTTAGGGATATTTCAGGTCTCATGATGATTTTATGTCCCTCTGTCATTGAACAGGTTCAATCTATGTCCAATAACAGACAAACGGTGGGTATCACAATGCAGTTTCTGGAAACTTCATAGTCCTGAATCCCAATAATTGTCTCAGGGCAGCCTTTTCAGTTTTTTATCATTACTTCCAGTGAGCATAGGTACAGGTGGCAGATGTCTGAATGTAGATTGTAAAGCCCTAAAGGCAAGAAAAATGAAACTGCTTTATGTAATTCAGACATAACCTGTTGTTGCCTGGGCATGCATTCCAATGCAGTTTTCTCTGAGTATTTTTATGGAGAGGAACTAGCAATATTCCCAGGTGGAGAATATGAGTCCCCCCAAATTCAAGTAGACCAACCGAATGCTAGAGTCCCTGTTGTTCAGTACTATAATAATAGTAGGAGACTTCTGGTTGTGCTTCTTTCAACACAGATTGCTTTTTATTCTGGCAGTCCATGGTATTTTGAATATACTTAGCCAGCCTCATACTTCAAAGCCATTGTTCCTTTTTTGGACATATTATCAAGAGAAACCAGTCCCTGGAAACAGACCTAATTCTTGGTAAAATAAGAGTGCAGCAAAAAGGAGGAAGACTCTCACTGAGATGAATCAACATAGGGGCTACAGAAAAGGGCTTAGACAAAACAATTGTTAGAATGGCCTGAAGACCTGACAGTGTTTTTTACTATTGCACTTAGGATTGCTATGATTTGTTGGCACCTAACAACATCTTCAATAAGTAGGAAGCTTTCACACATCATTCTCTAGAAAAGATAGACTAGCTGGGGAGAATTGCATAATGATAGAAATGTAAACCAATGGAGCAGAATATTGAACCCAGAAATAAGACCATCACCTATAGACAACTAAGTTTTTACAAAAAGTTTTTTACAAAAAGCAAAAGTATATTAAGTATGGGGAGGGGGGTAGGTGGGGGAGAGACAGTCTTTCAACAAATGGTATTTGCAAAATTGGGTTTCTATTTGCAGAAAAATGAAACAGAACTCATACTTCAGTCCATAGACAAAAACATGCAAGATGGATGAGTTTTAAATGTATAACTTATAAGTATGGACATTATCAATGAAAACATAGGGATAAGCTTTAAAACCTTAATACATGGTATATGCACTTTATTAAACAATATTAAATGGCCTACAGAAGACAAAATAAATAACTAGGACTTCCTCAATTTAAGATACTTGTGTTAGTCTGGGTACTTTAGAGAAACAAATCCACAGAAACTCATGTATAAGAGAAAGTTTTATATAAAGGTTAAGTGTGCATCAAGAAAACATCCCAACCAGTGCTGCCCAAGCCCACAAGTCCAACATTAACCCATCAACCCATATATCTGATACCAATCCACAAAGTCCTCCTCCATCTCACAAGACAGAGGCAATGATGCCGACTGCAGGAGGAAAGCCGAGTCAGTGAATGTGTAAGCATCTCAGTGCTTGGAGCGGTCTCCACAAGGCTGCTCCAGCACTCAGGGCTGCATCGGGGTAGGTCCATGTGGCTTTGCCTTGGGGATGTCTTGCAGGAAGTCAGCCTTGCCAGCTGAAGCAGAGAATGGCTAAGGCAGCTGCACCCTGTTGCGACCATCACAAAGCAAGAGACCTGAGAACTCCACAGGCAAGGCTCACTGGGCCATTTATCCCTGTGCCCTTCAATTAACCCCACTTGTGCTTATCAGCTAAGTTGGCACAATAAACGAACTCAATACTTATGTGCACCAAAAGACATCATCAAATGAATGAAAGGACACTCAGAGTAAAAATCATGGCAATGATATATTGGATGCAGGACTAATCTCCAAAATCTTTAGAAAACTTCAACATCTCAACAAGAAAAAGACAAATAATACAATTTAAAATTTGCAGAGGACATGAATAAACAGTCCATCAAAGAAGACATCCAAGCAGCCAACAAGTATATGAAGAAATGCTAGCAATAATTGGGTATTTGAGAGACACAAATGAAAACAATGATAAGGCACCACCTTATACTAACCTTGACAACAAAGTTAAAAAACAAAACAAAAACAAAAACCCAGGGGATAGCAAATGCTGCAGAGAGTGCATAGAAATTGGAAAATTTTTACACTGCTGATGGGACTCTACAACTGTAGAGTTGTAGAGTAGTTAAGTACCATGGATAGTAGTTAAGAACGTCTTTAAACAACTAAGACTAGAAATTCCGTGTGACCCAACAATCCTTCTACTCATTATATATGCTAAAGAAATAAGAAACAAAACACTAGCAGAGATATTCACACCCATGTTCATTGCAACATTATTCACAATGGCAAGAAAAGAACCCAAGTGCTCATCAGTACAAGAATGGATAACTAAACTTGGCTACATACATACAACAGAACACTACACATTGCTAAAGAAGAATAAACAAAATCAAGATAAAGGTTTTCATACCAAATGAAACAGACTTGATAGTTATGGGGTGAACAAGTTGAGAAAAGAAGAGATAGCTATAGGTTCCATAGAGCTTCTTAAACTTTGTCCACTCTCCACCCTTTCTTACTAGAGACATTTGCAGCACAGGCAAGTGCTTCCAGAAGCACTTCAGATTTGTTATGCATTTGATTTTGAATTAATTTTTGGTTGCTGTCCATTCAGAAACCTCTTACTGTTGTCAAATTTTTAAGAGCCCTGCATTCAGTTACAAGCTATAGTTTAAAGAGTAGACAAGGCTAACTTAGGTGAAGGAGACAATAAAGAGGGCATGCAAGTTATTGAGAAGTTAGATATGTTGTTTAAGTTTTTAATACAAAAATGATGAAGTGAAATGTAAAACCCACCTAAATCACAAATAGTTAAAAAAGAAAAGAACAAACAAAAAGGAAAAAAGTATCCCCCAAAGTGCTAGCTCTCTCTAACTCCCTAAAAGTTTTCCCTCAAAAAGGGAAAGAAATATCTTAGCTTGGAAAGGCTCAGTCCCTTCAAAGCATATTAAAACATAGTATATGACATGAACATGGTTCATTAGAGACCGGAGAAGCGTGTTTATTTATTTTACTTCAGAAAAGAAAAAGTTACAGAGTTGTAGGCTCTGGAGAAAAAACCACCATCATTAAGTCTCATGTAATGATTTCTCCTTCTTATACTGTTTTGTTGTTCTACCAATTTGTTGATAAGTTCTTCATTCTCTTTCCATGGCAGCTCCAGTGGCACCTTAGAGGGGACTGACAAAAGTGAACGGGCTAAATTTCCTCTGCTAGTTTTACTTTTGTTTCCAGCATGTCTAAAATTCTGTGGAACTTGTACATTTCAAGCACCACCTCTGCCTTTTATCTATATAAAGGCCAAAAGTGTGGGGGTGGGGGTGGGGATCCAGAGCTCTTAAATACCATTCTGAGAAAGTAAATCTGAACATCTAGATTCCATGACTTGGGATCTAGAGCAACCTGAACAACTATAAAGGGGAGGGTCAGGTTTCTGCTTGCTCTCCATCACCACTATCCTCTCCTCCTCCAGACCCCTACCTGCTCTTTCATAACAGAATCAGGGCTGTGCCTAAGTTGGCTTTTACATGAGTAATACTTGTTGTATAATGTGTCTTTGGATTATCATATCTTTTTAGAGAGTCACCAGTGCCTGTTTATCTTAAATTTCTAAGAATGTTCTTCTCACCCTGGATCATTTCTTTTCATACAGTCCTTTTTGGCTGTTTCCTCTCTACTTTCCTGTCCCTTTGCTTTGCCTACCTTCCACTCTTTGGAAATAAATCTTTTGACATTTATTTCACAAAGTTCTTTGATTATAAATTTTCTACAGCTTTTTCTCCCACACCCTGTTGAGGCTTCTACAGCAGTCATACACCCTCACCCTAGAAGTCAGTGACTCTACCATCGGTTACCATCTATGTATCAGAACCCACTCCTGTACCTGGTCCACACTGTTGTCGTTTTGTGGTAAAGTTGCATAGATTTTCTCCTATGATGACCACATTTGTCGCAGAGGGTCATTGCCCCATAGGGTTTCCTGGGTTGTAAATTTTACAGAAGAGATCTCTAAGATCTTTTCTCTGTGGAGCCACTGGTATGTTCAAAGGGATGATCTAGGGTTAGCAGCTTGCTGTTGTTAGGTGCCATTGAATCTCTTCAATTCACAATGATCCTATGTGCAATAGAAAAAAATCCTTCCCAGCCGTGTATGATCCTCACAACCATTCTGTGTGTGCTCACTGTGTTACTACACTTTGTCGATGGTATTTTTCTCCTTGCTGATCCTTGAATTTATCAAGGAGCGTTGGTGATGTAGTGGTTAAGCATTGGACTGCAATCTACATGGTCAGTACTTGGAAACCACCAGCAGCTGCAGGACAAAAAATGGGCCTTCTACCCCCATAAACAGTTACAATTTTGACACCCACAGGGAACTGAGTCAGCACTGACTTGATGGCAGTGAGTTTGTTTCTTTGTTTTATTTTACTTTAATAAGCACTGATTCTTCCTGATGGGGTATTCAACATAAGATTCCTTATTTGAACAATTTAGCACCTTTAATATTTGATAGTTGAGTATATGTCAGTGAATATGTAAGGAATTAAATGATTTCTTCTTTGATACCTATGAATCCTTGCATAACTCATTGAAATTTACTGAATTATCATTTACTCATATCTAAAGTGGAGGATAATTGAAGAAAAACACATTTATTAGCAAGATGGTATAAATTATCTGTTAAATTGGTAATGATACTTTGAAACATTATGAACCAGTATTGTCAAGAGTAAATGGACATGAGGACTTATTCCCTGATGCTGAACCTGTGTGTGTAAAAGACCTTTGTTATATTGCTTGGGCTGTCATACAATATACATCTAAACAATTGCTGTTTCATCAGATCATTATTAAAAATCTATCCCAAGGACATAACCAAACATACAATATAAAATTTTAGCTCCCAAAAAATTTTTTTTATCAAATTAAAAAATTACAATCTAAGTGTGGAAAAAGAATAGATTGAAAATTAGCTTTTCTACATTTACTGGGTAGAACATTCATCAGAAATTAAATATCATTTTGAAGCTGAAGATGGATTGTCTATTGATTTTATTAATTTGAAATATTAAATGAGAAAAACTGATAAGTGTGCATGGTGTTACTGTGTGATTTCACTTTGTTTCTAAAAGGCAATACAAATTTTGTGAAAGTATATTTTAATAGTGATGACCACTGGATAATGTGATTATGGATACTTTTCACTTTACATATATATTTGCATTTTGTAGGTAATATTTATATGGGTTAAAGATCCAATGTTAATTCAAGAAAAACTAAATGTAAAACAATTTTTACAAAAGAAAACATATCAATTAAAAAACATTACCTCTCTCTCCAACTGTTGTTTCTAAATACCATAAAATAATTTAGATCCTAAAACTACTTATGGCCTAAGTAACCCTGGGCCATATCTGTGGATATATATCTGTGGGGGCATGGGTGCATTAACTCCATGGTATTTAGGAGTCCAGATAATATTCATTTGAAACCACCCTACCAATGGGAAGGTGGGGATTACATTAAGATAGTAATTTCAAGTATGAATTATTTCTCTTTTCTTGGATATTAGGTTCCAAAAATATTCACAAGCATTGCACCACATGTAATTAAAGTCTTCTACAAGACATCGTAACCTTAAAATGTTCAGGAGCTAAAAAACATTCAAAAGGAGAAACTGTCCACAGCAGAGGCAAATACAATTTCAAAATATTTTTAACATAAATTTAAAGACATTTTCAAGTCATTTTCTTACAAACTTGAAGTAGTATCTCTGGACACACAATGCTCTTGTTAGTTTACACAGAGGATGTACAGAATCATCCAGCAATGGGCGGAGAAAGAAGCTAGATCCTAAGCTTTCTCGAGAGTACATGCTCCTTGGCAAGCATTATCCCATTAGCCTAACACCATAGAGGCTAAAATCAGTATCCGTATTTTACTGATGCAGAAGCTAAGCTTCAGGACAATTCCAAATTAGCGTAAGAGAGAAATCAGGATTGTTTACCTCCATTTCAAAAATCATGATCTTTCTAAATACGGGGAAAATTTAAATTTGAGCCTTTATTAGTAATATGTATTAATTGCTGCTAGCAATAAATATAGTCTTCCATTCCCCTAATAAAGCTGTCCCTAGTCCATATGCAAATACAAGGCACTTGAGAAAACATTTTAAAAAATAAATTAGGCTATAGAAATATTTTAATTAGCATGTAGTAGAGGACCACCGTATATTAATGCAGATTGGAAAAACGGAAAGCCACGATGAGATAACCTGAGTTACATCAGTGGAGTGGCACATACTAATACATATAGCTTCTGCCCCAAACTGATTATATAGACTCTTTTTTCCAACATTTTTATTGGCAAGTAGTTTACACATCATACGATTCATTAGTTTGATCATTCAATCAGATCAAGGAGAATTGTACAATCATCCCCACATCAAATTTTTAGAGCATTCCCGCCTCCCATAATTAAATTGCCTCTAAGATGAGTTATTCAATCACAATGTATTTTAGTGTTCCCTCCTGTCTCCTTTCTTTACGGTTTACTCCCAAGATCCCCTTACTCTTCCTATCATCTACCCCCTAGCCCTGTATTCCCTAGAACCCCTTATATCAGTTAATCTACTTTCTACCCCTGTTTTCCCTATAATCCCTTGATCCTAATGTTAACTAATTTTTAACATAACCGTATTAAGTGCAATCTTTTGTGTTGCAAAAAAATGACTCTATATATTCTATAATAATATCCCAGGAACTTTCAATTACCTCATGGCTACATTAAGATAGAAAAAAAGTATTTTTTAGATAAATACAACAAAAATAACTTCTGAACACTGTTGAAAGTTCTATTTCTTATAATTGGGGTTATTGAGACTGAATGTCATACAGTTTAGTATATATACACTCCTACCTCCTCTCCGCACTCAGATTCCCCAAGGTTCCATATCTCTGTTGATGGTGGTGTTCTTGTTAGGAGAAGAACAAATGAGATGCAAATAACAGTCAAAGGCTCTCTTTTTAAAACAGTTATAGTAGAGAAAAGATGAAGCACCAGGGGCAGGTGGAAGAAGCAGTAGGGGATGCCGACTTTAAAGAGACAGTCTGTCTTTAAGAAGGCCGTTTGTAAACCTTTCAGTAGACCCTAGAGAGATGACATGTGAATGATGTGTGAATTCCTAGTAAATGAGTACTTTCTTTAACTTTTTCCACGTAAACACACACCTGGTCCCATTTCAAATTAAACCCCTCCAAAATAGTACTTCCTATAACCACTAAATAAACAATACCTTTTTGAATTACAGCCAAACTTGTAGACTGTAATTATGACTGTTCCTTTATTACTATTCCTTTATATAAATCATGTCATCTAATTTCATTATAAAGCTTGAACATATAGCTTGTTTACTATAAAATCAAAGCATGTATTTTTATATACGTATACCTTTTTTGGTCAATGTAACTGTATAATTTAAAGTACTCTATAAGTTATGGCATTAATAATATGATAGACCAATTAGGTTAACATTCCCTATTGTGACGTGAAATTCAAGACTACAATATATTGCTAAATCTTTCCTAAAGTTTCAAAAAAAATCATGCTAATATATGATTTCTTCCTCTTTCCCTCAATTTTTGTAAATCACACTATTATTTTCTCAGTGGGCCACACTCAAAGCATCAAGTAATCTTTCATCTATCCCTTTTATGTCACCTCCCACACAATCTTTGTCAAGGATTGTGTACTCCACATTAGATCTTTTGTCACTTTTTCTAGGGAGGTTTCAACCATATATCATTTGGAAAGTCACAATGGCCTCCTATTTTCCTTGCATAGCTTTCTGATGTCCCCATAAATTTGAATTCATCATTTTAAGGTTTGGCTTAAACACTATCAAACTACTTTTCAAGATTCTCCACGATGTACAAATAGCTGTCGTCTGTGATTGTATGGACAAAAATTAACTGCTGATAGACTTGAGAAGAATGGAACGGGGAAAACCCAGAAATGATGGAAATGCAGAGGTATAATGCAAAGAAATTGTTTCAGTTTGTAGCCCCATATCAGCAACTTCTTGATGAACCATTATTAAAATGGATTGTAATGATGACTACTTTAGGGGCAGTGTCTTTGACTTCTGAAAGACACCGAAAGGAAAAATATGTTTTAGGTTGATGCTCAATATGGAGCAGTCACATATGATAATATTAGATCCAGTCACAAGGAAGGTTAAGCCAGATGTGATAGCCAGCCCAGTGGATTCGATATTTTCAGTGAAAATTTACTGGCAAAAGAAGGGAAACTGCCCCTCTCCCTCTTTAACTATTCAATGGAACACTCCAGAGGGAGCAGCTAATGTGCTGCTTATAGAAGCAATGCTAGAATGGCTTTATAGTAATAATGAAATTCATCCAATGAGTATGCCTCTTATACAGGTTATGTAAGATATTGTAATCAAGTGAGTCATTCCACATGAGCACCGCATGTATCCTTACTGTTGTGAAACAAAGCAACAATCGAGAAGCATCCTCAGATTTATTAGTATCACTTCCCCACATGGGCTTTATAGATGCAAGAAACATAAAGATAATTAATAGGAAAAGAGGATGGAGCAACTGGGAATTAAAAATCTCATTCCAGTAGGAAAGAGATGGTTAGATGGCTATTAAAAAATGGGATAATATAGCAAACATTGACTAAGTTGATACAAAGCTTCTAGTACAGCATTACAGAAGGTTCTGCAGACTAAGGGAAGCATCTGCTGATAACCCAATAGTAAAAAGTTTAAAACAAATCCATTCTAATCACCTGAACTGGGGAGTATTTGATAATTCAGCTTTCTACCTGGGACCAAGTGAAACAGAGAATTAGTTAATCGATGAAGATATAGATTGTCTAGGCTGGGGTCTTTGAATCCAGCCCTCAGCAGGGGACACCAAGCCATATGCATCATGTGGGTAAAATGGGTTGAGGGTAGGGAGGAGTCCTTCTTGGGTCTCCTATGCACAGGAGCCCTCTGCAGTGTAATTGCTAGACCTGCCAATAAAATATTTGAAATTGCCAAAGTTTACATGCAGAGGGTATGGAAAGGCAACAGTTGATGAAAATAAGGTGAAAGTTTGGATGAGAATTGGAAGAATTATACAGTTCTTGTATGAAGTACTTGCCACTCCCTTTCTTTGAATGTGTTGGTATGGATATTCTGTCTAAGAGAACATTCCTTCTACCTGATATTATCAAATGTAAGGCAAGTAAGTCTGCCCTTAGGCTGAAACTGATTAGACATGCTAAATGAGAACCGTTTATAATTACCCCAAACATCTCAGATTGTTTATCTGAAAGCGTTTAGGACACCAATTGGACATACTGCTTTAATTAAAGACATGCTAAAGGCTGGAGTTTGGGTGCCAAAATATCCTTTAATAGTCTTGTATGGCCTGTGAAAAAGACATGGCTCATGGAAATTGACAGTAGATTTTAGGCCTAAACAAAAGAGTGTCAACTGTGGCTTTAGCTGTTCCAGATAGAGTATCAACAATACAGAAAATACACCAGGCTAAAGGGACTGGTACACGAAGATTGATCTTGCAACTGCCTTTTCTCTACCCCAATCTCTGAAAAGAGTCAGCCACAGTTTTATTTCACCTGAGAGATCACAATATACTTTCACTAAATTGGCTCAGGGTTATTAAAACTCTCCAGTCTTCTGTCAGTTTGGTGAGGAGAGACTTGGACTTGGTGCTGATCTCAAGTACAGGGACACATTACCCTGATGATGCTATATTAATAATGAACACAGAAGAACAGGATAGGGTAGATATGAAAACCATGGTGGCTCCCTCACATGACCAATAGAGGCTATTTAAATAAAACAACAAAAATCCAGGGCTCTGCCCAAACAGTGAATTTATTGGAAATAACTTGCCTGGGAACCATTTGTGACCTTCCACAGTTATGTCTGTTTTCAACTCTGTAAGAGTTTGATTAATGTATCTCAAGAGTCTTTCATTGGGGTAGTGGTTATGTTGGGCTGCAGTCCAAAAAGTTAGCAGTTCGAAAACAACAGCTGCTCTGCAGAGAAAGATGGGACTTTCTACTCCCATAAACAGTTAAAGTCATGGAAATTCATGGGTCAGTTCTACCTTGTCCTTTAAGGGTTGTTATGAATCAGCACTTACTCAATGGCAGTAAGTTTGGTTTGGTTTTCAATGGATACATGGATATTTATCATGGTCATGGCTCCTTGTTCAATTGTCTTTTAAATCATTATGTAATTTCCTGTCTCTCATGATGTATTTTGCCATGAAGTTTGGTTCTTTCAATTATTTGAATGCTTATTTTCTTCTCTTTTATGATGTTAAGGAAGATTAATATAGCTATTCTTGGTTACTCATAGCTTGTTATTTTTTTTTAGTCTCTTTTTGTTTTCATGCTAAGGTGTGTTGCTTGTAATCAGTATATTGATGGGCTCCTTTGCTTTTCCATACTATTACTCTACCTCTTAAATAGTGCATTATTTAAGAGTTTTATTGGAATATAATTCATATAGCATACAATTCAACTGTTCAATTATATTAAGAAGAGTTGCACAATCACCATCACAATTTCAGAACATTTCCTTCTGTCTTGTGCTCTTTGTTATTAATTCCCCATTTTCCCCGAACCTCTTCTGCCATGCTTTTAGATTATTATTCCAGTTATTGTCTCTGTAGATTTACCTGTCCTGGATTTCATATATTGAAAATCATAAAACACATAAACAATAAGCAAACAAATAAAACCCAACAATGACCACACAAAACAGAGAAAAACCGAAGTCAAAGAAAACACAAAATATTAAAGACAGAAACAGTTTTAAAATGAATCAAAAGGGAAATCAAATGGTAAAGTGTTACATTTCAACTTAACTACATGTGTCATAATAAACTCTATCCGCTATCAAGGCTCTCTATCTGCTGTCAAATCTATTCACGTCCTTCAGATATGGTCAGAAGGAATTCATGTCAGACTCTATCCATGTGAGGACCCTCCAAATGGATTTTGGGCTACTCCTGTCATCCATAGCCTGCTGTAAACTGGGTGTTCATAATTTAAGTGGTGATCTATTCCCTCCTTTGGATTTAGTTTTATTATTGACAAGCCTTGGATCACATAGACTGCTGTATTTCTTCCAAGTGGACTTAGTTGATTCCTGATTTAGATGAACGCTTATTTTCAGACAAGACTTTAAGACGCTCAATGCTATAGTTTCTGAACACAGGCACCATCTAGTTTCTTTACCACACTGTGCTACAGCATCCATATCATCAGTGATCTCGTCATGAGTGTCAGTATTGAGTACAGCCATGTCATAAGAACTAATTGTTCTTATATTTAGGCTAGAATTAAGCGCAATTCAAAATCCATTTATATATCTATGGCTTATATATTTATCATGGTTATTTACCCCTGTTCAATTGTCTTTTCAATCATTATATAATGCCCTTCTTTGACACTCATGATGGATTTTGACTTGAAGTTTTGTTCTTTCAGCTTTTTGAATGGTTATTTTTTTCTGTTTTATGAGTCTAAGAAAGATTAATATAGCCACTCTTGGTTTTTTATATATGTCTCTGTTTCAATTTTATGATAGAGGACATCATAAATCTTCCCCCTGAAATATATTTAATTAACTCTAGTAAAATTAATTCTAATTGTAAAGTAATTAATTCTATTGACCCTGTCATTAATTTCACCACTGGTAAAGAATTTAAAACACTGTTGAGAAAATGAAATTATGCAAGTATAGGCCAGCTTCAGACTGCAATACATGAATTGTTGATGTGTATAACTAAACTTTTTAGTAACCAGACACAAATTTCTAACGAACTACTCGCTGTATTTTTTTGTAAGTTTGGTCTTGTTTTAAAAAATTCCTCTAATTTTCAATAATCTGAATATGCCTTTATTTTTCTCTCATATTTGAGGAATAATTTTGTTGGATATAAGATTCTTGTGTGGCAATTACTTCCTTTCAGAGTTTATAGATATGTTTCCATTGCCTTCTTGCCTGCATGTTTTCTGCTGAAAGCTCTGTTTATTCTTTTTGATTCCCCTTTGTAGGTAACCAACTTGCCCTTCTGTATCTTAGCTGCTTGTAAGATCCTTTTCTTGTCCTTGATTTTAGAAATTTGACTATGATATGGTGACAATTAAATTTTATGTCAGCTTGAATATGTATGAATATATAGAGGAGGAATCCAACCTATTAATCATGTCACACTCTGATGATGTCTTCCTGAAAGGTGTGGCCTTCTAATAAGGAGAAATGGGGAACCTCCCTCTCTCCCTGACAATTTTCCTTCCTATATGCTGGAACTTTGTCTTCCTATAGAACTTTCAGCACCCTGACATGTTTCCACTGTTTTTGGATTCACATTTTTCAATGTGTGTCATCAGCCTATAGCTACATGAGTATGAAGAGGTTGCTGACTTGCACCATACAGTTAAGCCTATTGTCACAGCTACTGTGTCAATCCATCTTGCTGAGGGTCTTCCTCTTTTACACTGCCACATCTATGGTACCAAGCATAATGTCATTCTCAAGGGACTGTTCTCTCCTAATAATATGTCTAAAGTACCTGTGGTAGTTACACAGTTTCAGGTCAACTTGATGAAAGAATGAAGGGGTGGAGTCTAGCCTGTCAATCGGGTCACAGCCTGATTGATCCTTCCTTGCAGGCATGGCTTTCTGTGTTAGACCTGGTTGACTAAAGAAGCAAATTAAGTGACACTCAGATGTCTGTAAGAGAGACTTTCATATCAAAGAGCCATTGAATATGGAGAAAACATCCCAACCCAGTCCATATCAAGTCCATAAGTCTGATATTAGTCCATACATCTGAAATTTGTTCATAAATTCCTCTTTAGACTCATGCAGCACATGCAATGATGCCCAATGCAGAAGGGTCAGAGGCCAGTGGTGGATCCAGTGGTGATGGAAGCATCTCAGCCCTGGTGCAGGTCTCCATGTGGCTTCTCCAGCCCCAGGGCTCTGGTTGTCATTAGTGTGGTTCCATGTGACTTGTCAACAGGAATCTGAGTGTGTACACAGAGAGTGTGTACAATCTCTAGGGAGTAAGAGATGAAGTTTCCAGAATCTTCATGAGAAAATCACACCCATACAGAAGCACAATTGGTTATGACCTGATTGACATGCTAGACTCTACCCCTTAACTCATCATAGCCTCAAGTTGGCACAAGGTTATGTGATTGCCACACCTTCTCATGAGGATTCTGGGAATTGCTCTCTCTTGTTCGCTCACTCACTCTTGATTCTGCCATCAGCAAAGGCAGGCCACTCTCTCTCTCTACTTTATCTTCCTGTTGAGGAACCACATGGAGACCTGTACCCATGCTGAGATGCTTCCACCAGCATTGGATCTACAACATTTCTCACCCACTGTCCTGTGATCTTCCTACATTTGGCATCATTGCATGCACTGTGTGAGGCTGAAGGAAAATTTATAGACTGGTATCAGACATATGGGCTAATATCAGACTTGCGGACTTGATCTGTCCTGGGCTGGGATGTTTTCTCAATATGCAATTGCTCTATGATATAAAGCTCTCTCTTAAACATATATGAGTGTTTCTATATTTGTTTCTGTAGTCAACCCCAACTACAACAGTACCTGAGACAAATTCTTTCCATCCTTGACTGTCAGGAGCACTATGGCCATATTTCTTCCAAGATAGATCTGTTTGTCCTTTTGGCAAACAATTCTATGTTTAATATTGTTCACCAGCACTACCATTCAAATTTCTTGAGTCTTCTTTGGTCATCCTTATTCAATGTCCTACGTTCACATACATATGAGGCAATTGAAAATACAATGACTAGGGGCAGGTACACCGTAGTCCTCAAAGTATCAGCTTTGCTTTACAGTATTTTAAAGAGGACTTTTCAGCAGCATATTTACTCAATGCAATGCAGCATTGGATCTCTGGGCTACTGTGTCCATGAGCATTGATTATAGATCCAAGCAAGACAAAAATCCTTGACAACTTCATTCCCCACCCCCTCCAAGTTATCATGATGTTACCTATTTGTCTAGTTGTGAGGATTTTGGTCTTCTTTACATTGAGTCATAATTTATACTGAAGGCTACCTTCCTTGATCTTCATCAGCACGTGCTTCAAGTCCTCCTTGCTTCCATCAAGCAAGTCTGTGTCATCTGCATACCATAGATTGTTAATAAGTTTTCCTCCAATCCCTATGGTACATTCTTCTTCATACAAGCCAGCGTCTCTGATTGTTTGCTGAGCATACAGATAGAATAAATATGGTGAGAAGATAAAACTCTGACAGATGACTTGCCTATTTTCAACCATTCCTTTGTCTGGATGCACAATTGCTCCACATATAAGTTCCAAATGAGCACAGTGAAGGGTTCTGGAGTTTCCATTCTTCACAAAGTTATCTTGAGTTTGTTATGGTCCACACAGTCAAATGCCTTGGCAAAGTCAATAAAATACCAGTAAACATCTTCCTGGTAATCTCTGTCTTTAGCCAAGATCCATCTGACATCAGCGATGACATCCCTTATTACGTATCTTCCATTGCATTGAGTGTGAACCTCTGCCTATTCCTTGTCAACAGACTGCTGCATCTCTTGTAAGATCTTCAACAAAGTATTGCCTTCATGTATTAGCAATGATTTCGTACTATAGTTTGAGCATTCTGTTGGGTCCTATCTTTTTGAATAAATACAAATATGGATCTCTTCTTGTCAATTGAACATGTAGCTGTCTTCCAAATTTGCTAGAATAGACAAGTAAGTGCTTCATCAGCTTGTTGAAACATTTCAATTGGAATTCCAGTCTTGTTAGCTAATTCTTTCAATGTTACTCGAACTCCTTCCTTCAGTACCATTGGCCCTTGCTTATATGCCAGCTCCTAAAATGGGGGAATTTCAACCAATTTTTTGGTTACATTGACTCTGTATATTATTATATCTTCCTTTGATGCTTTCTGCATCATTCAATATTTTGCCCACAGAATTTTTCAATCTGACAATGGAATGGAGACTATCAGAAAGATGTTTACTCATGTACTAATGACAATGCAAAGGAATTGTACTGTGTGGATTATAACAAAATTTGGATAACATTGTTGGAAAGAAATGGGATTTTAGAACAATTAATACACTTATGTCGAAACTACATAGATCAAGATGCGGTCATTTTAACAGAACATAGGGATATTGCTTGATTTATAATCAGGAACACTGTGCTGCATGACTGTTTCCATCACTTATTCAATCTGTTTTTGGAGCAAATAATCTGAGAAATTGGACTATATAAAGAAGAATATGGCATCAAAATTGGAGGACTTCTCATTAACAATCTATAATATGCAGATGACACAAACTTGGTGAACGTGAGGAAGATTTGAAGTACAGTAATGATTTTTTTTCTCAACAGTTTATTGGCACACAATTTGCATATCATAAAACTCAATAGTTAAATTGTTCAGTCATATCAAGGAGAGTTGTACAATCACCATCACATCGATATTACAGAATTCTTCCAACACCACCTCCACCATGAGTAAATCGACTTTTAAATGAGCTGTGCAATCACAATCCATTTTAGTGCTCCCTCCTCCCTCCAGCCTTCATTATTTACTCCTGAAATCCCCTTTCGCTCCCTACTACCTACCCTGTTTCCCCTTGTTTTCCCTAGATCCCTTTGTATCAGTTAGTATCATCATGCATCCACTCCTCCTGTTCTTCACAGATCTGAGACCCAAAAGAAAACAATGAAAAACAACATCACACTAAGGTGGTAAAGATGAAATCATAAGGTCTAAAGAAACAAATATGAATGATGTATAAGATAGAAAAGACCCTCATCAATAATCAAAAAAGAAAGGAAAAAATTTTCTGTAATGGAACTAATAGGAGATACTCACACCAGAACAAAATCAGGCAGTGTCTGTAGAGTGGTCCACTTGCCAAGTGTCGAGTTTGATATAATCTATTTGTGATCTGTTTCTTTTCTCTTTCATATATATGCCTTGTAATGGTATTGTTGGGTCATATGGTGGCTGGATTGCCATCTGTTTTAGGTATCGCCATATCGCCTTCCACAGTGGCTGTACTTATTTACAAGTCCACCAACAGTGGATAAGAGTTCCTATCTCACCACACCCTCTCCAACATTTGTTTTTCTCTGTTTGTTTGTTTTAATTGGGCTATTAGGTGATAGCTCGTTGTTTTGTCTTGAATTTTCCAGATATCTAATGACCTGGAGCATTTCCTCATGGGATTATTAACCATTCACGTGTCATCCTGTGTGAATAGTTTGTTCACATCCTTTGCCCACTTTCTCAGAGGATATTAGTATTTTTCTTGTAAGGTTGTAAAATTCTATAGCTCATAATAATTAATCCTTTGTCATTTTGTTCCTAAATATCTTCCCCACTCAGCGGGCTCTCTTTTTATTCTTTTAAAAAATCTTTGTATGTACACAACTGTTTTATTTTTAATAAGTTCCATTCACCTATTTTATCTTCCACAGTGTGTGTTTCCTTTGTTCTAGCTGATACCCAG
Organism: Echinops telfairi; assembly: GCF_000313985.2. Lineage (NCBI taxonomy): Eukaryota > Metazoa > Chordata > Mammalia > Afrosoricida > Tenrecidae > Echinops > Echinops telfairi. Next base: position 6,957,578 of record NW_022107407.1, read on the forward strand.
TGTATTCCCTGCAACAGGGCTCCTAGCTTTGTCCCAATTTTCTCATTGATGAGCATGATAGCTTTGGATTTTACATCTAGGTCTTTGATTCACCTTGAGTTTGTTTTTGTGCATGGAGTGAGATATGGGTCTTGTTTCATTCTTTTGCATGTGAATATCCAGCTTATCCAACACAGTTTATTGAAGAAGGCATCTGTTTCCCATTTAATGTTTTTTGAGCTCTTGTAAAAGAAATCAGTTGTCTGTATGCAGATGTTTTTATTTCGGGGTTTTCTGTCTTGATCCATTGGTCCAAATATCTATCATTATACCAGTACCAGGCTGTTTGACAAATTTGGTTTTGAGGTCAGGGAGTGCAGAACCACCTACTTTGTTCTTCTTATTGAGGAAATCTTTGCTTATCCTGGGCTTATTCCCTTTCCATGTATTGAATCTTCCAAAGCATAAACATGGAGTATACTTCCATTTGTGTAGATCCCTTTTGGTTTCTGTAATATTCTGTAGTTTTCTTCATACAGGTTTTTTTTTTTTTTTTGGTTCTGTTTATTTCTAGGTATTTGCATGGCTATGCTGAATGACACTGACACCTTAATATCCTTTTCTGTATTCCCATCACTGGGATATAGGAATCCAATAGCTTTCTGCTTGTTAATCTTATATCCTGCTACTCTACTAAACTCCTCTATTGTTTCCAGAAATCCTATTGGGGACCTCTTAGGATTCTCAATATATAAAGTTAGATCATCTGCAAATAGCAAAAATTTCACTTCTTTAACCAATTGCATATACCCTTGATATCTTGCTGTTATCTTATGTTATTTGCTAGAACTTCCAGCACTATTTTGAGTAGATGTGGGGACCTCTTGAGGATTTTTATTAGTAATGGGTGCTGAATGTTAGCAAACACTTTTTCTGCATCAATTAAAATGATCATATGGTTCTTCTCCTTTTACTTGTTGATGTGTTAGATTACATTAATTGTTTTTTGAATGTTAACCATCCGTGCATCCCTAGTATGAATCCCAATTGGATGTATTATTATTATTATTATTGATATGTTGTTGGATTCTGTTGGCCAAGATTTTGTTGAGTGTTGAAAACTGAGAACTGAGAAAATAATTTATGTGGACAAATTTTCTGCACTCATTTAAGAAACCTGGGAGGCCAGGATTTTCTTGGAGGGAGGCGTTAATGTTCATATGATGGAGAAGCATCCCTGTCACATCCTCCTATGTAAGGATGTTCCCCCCAAATGCCTCCCCATCATAATGCCATTTTTAAGGTGCTGCTTTACAGCACATGGTTGCTACTATATACACTTGAAGGCAAACTGCTTAAAGGCTATCTTCCCGAAGGTTGTCTGTCATCAAGATCAATCAGACCCTATAGTCTGTCCCACTCTAAGTAGGGCCTACTTCCTTCTAAAAAGAATCCTTTTACATGTATTCCTTTTGTATATCGCCTTCCTCTTACATATGTGCTTACCAGGGCTTGCTTGCCGGAGATTATCTAGGCCTGTTAAGAGAATATATTACTCCCCATTTTGGTTCCAGTTGTCATGAAGAGGTGAGCGCTTGCTTGTCTTGTCTGATGGCTCTTTAAATTACTCCAACTATACAGTTTCCCCTTGGACCCATTAGTTGGGTCCCCTACAGCTGAGGATTTTTGCATCCATGTTCATGAGAGATATCAATGTGTAATTTTCTGTCCTTATGGGGCCCTTGCCTGGTTTTGGTATAAGGGTTACGCTGGCTTTATAGAATGAGTTAGGGAGATTGTTATCCCTTTCTATGTTTTGGAAGAGTCTGTATAGGGTTGGTGTCAGCTTTTTCTGAATGTCTGGTAGAAATCTCCTGTGAAGCCATATGCACCAGGGCTTTTATTTTTGGTTGGGGGTTTCTTAATGACCTTGACTGTTTCATTCTTTGCTATGGGTCTGTTCAAGTTCTTAATGTCCACATGCATTAATTTGTGGAGAGAGAGATTTTCCAGCTATTTGTCCATGTCTTCCAAATTACTGAATTTGCTGGAATACAGTCTTTCATAGTACTGCATAATTAATCATTTTAGTTCATTCAAGTCTATTGTGACTTCCCCTGTTTCATCCCTAATTCTAGATATTGACATTTCTCCTTCTTTTCCTTTAAGTTTGCTAGAAGTTTGTCAATTTTGTTGATCCTTTCAAATAACCAACTTTTTGCTCTGTTGGTTTTCCCCCCCACTGTTCTATTTCCCAGTTGTCTTCATATTTCCATTGGATCTGTAATAATTTGGGTACTGTTTTCCACGTGCTGACTTCTGGTTGGTGTTACACCCTGTGGTGGTCCCATGTTTGTGTACTGCAGTTGCTGGTTTTCTGCCCATGAAGAATTGGAAAATATTTTTTGTAATGCTGGTTTTGTTTTCATAAATTTTCGGAATGCTTCCTTATCAGAGGAAACAATATCTCCTTCAAATTTGATGGAGAACTTTGCTAGATAAAGGATTCTTGAATGGTAGTTGTTGTCTTTCAATCTTCAGAACACTCAGCTCCAGTTTCTCTTTTCTTGCATGGTCTCTGTGGTGACGTCTGAGCTTATTCTTATTGCTTTACCTTTATATGTGACTGCTTTTTTTTTTATCCCAAGCTGGCCTCATAATTCTCTCCTTTTCCTTGACATTGGATAATTTGCCTATTATATGTCTCAATGAGTTTTGGGGGGGGGGTTAATCTCATTGATCTTCTCTCTGCTTCCTGAATTGTTATCATCCCCTCCTTTGTAATATTGGGGAACATTTCTTCCAAGAATTTCTTTACTAATTTATCTATAGGTTTGTATTTTTCTCCCTGTTCAGGGACCCCAATAATTCAAATATTGTTTCATTTCATAGAATCCCACATCCTCCTCAGGCTTTGTTCAGATTCTTTGGATATTTTGTTTGATTGTTTCTCTCATTTGCTGAATTCTCCTTGATTATCTTTGAAATCACTAATTTGGTTCTCCACTTCTTACATTCTACTGTAGCGATCATTCACCTTTTAATCTATTTCTGCTATGTTATTCCTTAACTCTTGAACTTCCCTTTGGTGAGAGGATTCTAGTATCTTTGTTTTTTTCATGATTGATCCCTTAGTTTCCTGTACAGCGCTAAGCAATATTCTTAAGCAATCTTTCAGTTCTGCAAACTGACAGTTCAAGAGCTACTTCTTCTGTGTAAAACACTGGTGTTGCATCATCTTCCATAATTAACTTTTGGTTTCTCTAGATTTTTTTTATGGTAATTACTGATGTTAGCTATTGCTTGCATCCCATCTTGGGTGAGCTAATGGTGGAGTGTTATCTTCTGGGATATGGAGGGGGGATGGGTAGCTCCTTAGGTTAGATGAACATCAGATATGTGTTGGAAAATATTTTGTGTGTAGATGAGGAGGGAGTGTTAGTTGGGTGGGTAGGATGATTAGGGTTTTTGTGCTCAGAAATATGTTTCAAATGGTGGTACTAGTTATAGGAAGCCTTACTTTAGGTATATTACTTGTTAGTGATTTGGAGAAGTGGGTTATGGGAGATTTGAATTTACTTGGTAAGTTAAAGGAGAGTGTGTGTTACTGTGGTGGAGCGAAAAGTTTCCAGAGGTTATGGTTATTGGGGTAAGTGAGGGGTATATTGAAACTACCAGAGTCTCTTATTAACCCTGTACATTTTGTCGGGGCATGGAGCTCTTCAGTTATTGTGTTTATAACAGAGGCCCTTTTATTGTGGATTTCTGCACTACTCAGAATTATCTGTTCCTTTTGTGAGGTTCCAGGGTGGAATTGGTTTATTGTAGTGGATGCACTTTTAGAAGCTCCTGAGGCAGTTCTCCCCCTTCCTACGGTCACTATCAATTGACATGAACTCGATGACAGTGAGTTTTCTTTTCTTCTTTCAATTCCTCTGAAGTGGACAGCCTATTCCTTCTCTGTGGTCCATTTTTAGTCTGGATGCTCTGCCGAAACATATTCATTTTAGGTGAGCCTGTTTGTATTTGAAATACCAGTGACCTATCTTTCAGTATCACAGCAACACATATGCCACCACAGTGTGACAATCTGGCAGTTATATAATCTATCAACTTGGAAGGTGTGGAGCCTAGCCTGTCAATCAGGTCACAGGCAACGATGCCTCTGTGTGGGTATGACCTTCTCTTGAGGATTCTGGGGACTTCTGTCTTCCTTCCTGCAGGCAGGACACACTGACTCTGTGCTACGCATTCCTGATGACAAGCCAGATGGAGCTACGCTGATGGAGCTGGAAGAGCCATGTGGAGACCCTGGGCCAGTGCTGACATGCTTCCACCACCACTGGATCCACAAGACTTTCCACCCACTGGTATGATTGCATGTGTTGTGTGAGTCAGAAGAGGAGTTTGTAGACTGGTATCGTACATATGGGCTAATATTAGATGTAAGGACTTGATCTAGACTGGGGTGGGATGTTTCTTAATATACAATTACTCTTTATATAAAGCTTTTTCTTATACACAGTGGGTATCTATGGATTTGCTTCTCTAGTCAACCCAGACAAAGACAGGCAAGCTGATAGACAAGTACCATGGATGGCCAAAAAACAAACAGTTTTCTCTTAGAAGAAGAGATGCTCTTTAGGGGCAAGGATGGCAGGACTTTGACTCATATAGTTTGGATAAGTAGTCAGGAGAGACCACTGCATGGAGAAGGATACCATATTTGGTAAAGTTGAAGGGCAAAAAAAGATGAAGGCCCTCCATGAGATGGATTGACATAGTGGCTGCAACAATGGGTTTAAACATAAGAACTATGGTGAGGATGGCACAGGACCTGCTGGTGTCTCCTTCTGTTGTACATAGGGTCATTGGGAATTGGAATTGATGTGATGGCACCTAACATTTTACAACTAATATTATTGAAAAACTCTTTGGTATTTAGCAATCCCTTGGTTTTTCCTAACAACTTAGTTACCATTGTGATACTAACTGCAAACTCAGCTGTTTGAGACCATCCACTGCTCCACAGGAGAAAGACGAGGCTTTATACTACTGTAAAGAGTTATAATCTCAGAAACCCTCAGGGGAAGACTTGGAGGGTCATTATGAGTGATAATCGACTTGATGATGGTGTGAATTATTGTTTAAATATGACTGTATATTTTAAGCCTTACATCTCCTGTTCAGATATAGCAGTTTAGTAGAAGACTTCAGCTCCAAGGTTTAAGAGGATGTACCAGGCCACATGTAGTTATATGGGTATGTATTTGACCTCTTCAAATATTAGCTTGTGCATTTATAACATAGTGCATATAACTAGATTATAGCCAAGCATTTTTCAAGGAGAGGATATGAAGACCAAGAGTATACTTTGTATCCATAGATTACGATATATGTATAGGATACAGAATGAAAAAGTAATTATAATCAAATTTTAAAGTTTGTGTTTTATGGATTTAAAGCATATTCAAATTTATTGGAGTCTTTTTGAAGTATTTAACTAGGATATGTTTGATTGAGTTTATAAGTTTTGTACAAAAACATCTGTTTGGAAAAAAAGACTTAGTGACTGAACAAGTCTTTTTTATTTTCACAATACTGAGTTTCTGATTTTAAAATTCACTTTGTAATTTGCCCAGAAATTCTTTTGTTCTATGTACACTTCTCTCTACTGAACAGATTTTATTTTGTTCTATTTTTAAAACACAATTTCCCGAAGCCAGTGCTGTCATTTATTTGTAGGTAGGACAACAAAAACTTGACACAGAACATTGAAGAACATGCCTTAGTCTCCTATACTTGTAACTGAGGACTATCAATAAGTTACTGTACCTTTCGAAGCTTTTTGTAAATATTGAAATATGTACTTTTAATAGAGTTTGGAAGAGAACAAAATAAAATACTATATATGCTTTTCTATTTTAAGTTGTAAGGCAAAAATTTTAAAAATTCAAATTTATTTATTATATCTATGTTTTGAGAGAGATGAGTTTATCTACTAGTGTAAAGAGTTACAGTTGGAAACCCACTGAGGCAGTTCTACCCTGTTCTATAGGGTCGCTATAAGTCAGAATGAATGTTTATGTCTTGATTTGTTCCATCTTTCTCCCAAATTGTTATGTTTTTTGGAAAAAACATATGTATATATAAGTATTTGGTAAATATAAATGAAGATATCATGCTATATGAATAATGTTGGCATTCATTCAGTAACTGGTATTCATTTAATAGGAATATATATGTATAGATGGTGTATACAAATATCTATCATCTATATATAAATATTATTCAATCAGAAATCTATCAGAAAACATGCAATAAGGAAGAAAAATGGCACAAAAGTTTATGATTAGAAAGTACAATTTTGCAATGAGATACTAAGAAGTTGTTAGATATGGTATATATTCCTCATTTAGTATGATTGTAAGCTTCAAGACTTTCTAAAGAAATACAGATTTTGTTCTTTTTTTTAAATATATATATTTTTTTTCCACTGAGCAAGGGACTTGACTTTTTTAAAGTATATTTTCATTACAGGATTTACTTTCCAAGCATTTCCAGATTTAGCATAGTTAAATATTACTCCTTGATATACTGTAGAAAGATTTCCGATTCTACATATGAATTATCATTACTGAATATTGTCCTTATTCAGGGAGGGGAAGGCAGCAATTATAGATCTAGCTATGTGTTCTACACCCAGGCTGTCCAGAGACATAGCCTAAGAGACTGAATTTCCCATCCCCAGCCACCATCTAATTTTGTGCACACGCAATTGAAACAAATAAAAAAATTAGCAACTCCAGAATTGCTCCATCATGCTTATGGTTTTCTTTTGCATATTTCTCCATTTATTGCAAATGACTGCCTGCTCACACATATGTGTTTATCTTCCAATACACCAACACAGTAAGGATTTGTGGCTTAAATTAAAAATCAAATACCTTAGTATTTTTGAGTAGTGACTGAAAAGAAGATAATTTAAGAAATAAATCCACTCTTGGTCCAAGGAAAGAGCAGAGATAGAATCATTATTCCTTCTTTCCATTTTCCTACTTTTTTTGTTTTGTTTTTTTTAAATCATTTTATTGGGGCTTATACAACTCATCACAATCCACACATACATCAATTGCGTAAAGCACACTTATACATTCGTTGCCCTCATCATTCTCAAAATTCACTTTCTGCTTGGGTTCCTGGAATCAGCTCCTCGTTTTCCTTTTTCTCCTCCCCCTCCCTCCCTGCTCCCCCCTCCCTCATGAACCCTTAATCATTTATAAATTTTGTTTTATCTTATCTTACACTGCTCGGCGTCTCCCTTCACCCACTTTTCTGTTGTCTATCCCCCAGGGAGGAGATTATATGTAGATCCTTGTGATTGGTTCCCCCTTTCTAACCCCCCTTCCCTTCTGGTATCACCACTCTCACCACTGGTCCTGAGGGGTTCATCTGTCTTGGATTCCCTGTGTTTCCAGTTCTCATCTGTACCGTTGTGCATCCTCTGGTCTAACCAGGTTTGCAAGGTAGGATTGGGATCATGATAGTTGGAGGGAGGAAACGTTTAAGAACTAGAGGAAGGTTATGAGTTTCATTATTGCTATACTGAACCTTGATTGACTCATCTCCTCCCCACTACCCCTCTGCAAGGGATGTCCAGTTGTCTACAGATGGGCATTGGGTCCATCCTACTTTTCCTTTAAAGTTCTGTATGGGACTCTCTATAAGCAGAATTTACTAGTGTTGTTTTAAAATCTTCTAGAGACTTCCAAATATTTGTATAGAAATTAAAATTTTAATGCTAATTTATATATTTAAATGAAAGCTCTTTTGGGTTGATTACCTCTGGCAACCACTGTGATTTTTAAAAAGCTGGCAATAAAAGATTGCCAAACATATTTCATAAAAATATTAAACTTTAAGGATAAGAGTATAATCTGTTGGATTCGTAGAGAGAATTTTCTGTTTTTAAAGAGGAAGTGAAGAAGCCTTACCTCACATTATCATCCAGCAACTTTCAATACTAGAAGCCAGTGAATGAATGGATGAATACTCATTTTGAACTTAGGATTTTCTATGTAGTCAAGCTGTTCTCAAAATATAGATGCCATATATTAATATATAGGATCACTATGAATTGGAATAGACTCAATAGCAGTGAGGTTTTTGTTGTTTTTGTTATATAATATATAATATTATGTCCCAATTTTGATCACTTAAGAATTCAGTGGTGACATAATTTTAAAGAAATTCTTATATTGTGATACAAGATAATTTTCATATGTTCCTATTATACCTTAGTTATTGGTAGCTGTGATATTAAAAAATATTTAAGACCCAGTATAGCTGGGACCCTGATTGACAGAGGCTCTGAGAACAGACAACAGCTTTTTCACTAGAGCAAGAGCTGTTGACTTCCTGCTGGGCTGTTAGCTCTCTAGATTCTGGGTTGTCTTGGAGTTTGGGCAAGAGGTCTTAATACTGGAGACAGGCTCAGAGCAAATTCTGGTTTATCAGCTAAACTGGAAGTTTTTTTATGTACCAAATAATACATGGCCAAAGCCATACCTATTATTACCTTTTACCAAAATGTTTTAAAGTTTACAAAGCATACTTTTTTTTCATTTATCTTTACTGTGACATGATACAGTTACTGATATTGGCACCGCTCTATTTTTACAAGAGTGGGAAATTGAGGTGCATAGATCTCATATCCAGAAGCCCGAATAGTACAAATTTCAGACAAGAAAGGAATTTCAGACCTATGAATTTACCACATACCACCATTTTCTCTGGTCTGTAGCCATCAATGTGTGGAAACAGAGACTATGTATATACAGTTTTATTCTCTTTTGATAATCAAAAAGGACCTTCCAACTACAGAATGGTAGCCAAGGGATCTGAAATAGGCCCTCCTTGAAAAAAGCAATAATGAAATTAACTTTCTATATAGTTGGAACAATAATAGAAGCAAAGAGAAAATCTATTTGCTTGGACCAAGACCCTGGTGAAGTTTGTATATACTTTAGAGTCTTTCCACTTTATAAAAAAAGATTTTTACACAAGTTTTTTAAAAAGATATACCCAGAAGGCCAAAGGAAATAACATCTCCTTTTGAGTATATGTGTATTTCATAATGTTCAAAAGTCACATTATTGTGGTCGTAAAACATCTGTCACATGGAAGAAAAATTTGAGGCATATGCCTCTTGTGCTTTTCCCAGTGTCTTCCTTGCCTTCATTTTTACTGACCTCCCCTTAAGCTGAGTTAATATGTGTTTACCCTCTAGTTAATGATTTGTATTCCTTTGCCCTTCTACCCCAGTAATCAACAACAACAACAAATTATTTTTGAAAAGCTTTTATTTTTGTGATTGACTACATTTACTCAGGACAATATCCTCCAGGCTCAACCAGGTTGGCAAGCATTTGCCAGATTCATTGTTATTTTTTAGATTTCACAGTATTCCATTGTGTGTATGCACCATGTTTATTTATCCATTCTTCCTCTCATTGGCATTTAGGTTATTTTCATCTTTTTGCTAGTGATAACAATGCTGCAATGAACACTTTCTACCTCATAGGGGGATTGTTGGAGCACATAGTATTTATTTTTCCAACTTTTTAAGAAAGTATCTGTGATGGAGTGAAAGTTTTCATATGGTTCTTCTATCCATATCTCTGTAACATCCACTAAATAATTGAATAGGACTATGCAAATAGGATGTGTGCAACACTATTAGCGGGATTAGTCAGTTTCAGTGACCACTCACGCTGGCTCTAAGAATGAACCATCTTTAAAGCAGGAACAGAGGGAGAAATCCCTAGACTATTGGAAGAAGAACCCCCAGTGCAGTATGTTTGAGATCCCTATCTGAAGTAGTGAAGGCTGAGATCAGCAGCATCAAAGGCTGAGGCAAGGAGATCATAAGACAAAATAGAGGGGAGCGGCTTCTTGGTAGTTGGATAATTTTCTGTCAATTAGAGAATCCTGGCTAGTGGTGGAGCCAAACCTGTCAATCAAGTGGTAGTTTGATGACTCCTCCATGGGGGGTATTAGCTTTTATATTAGAGTGAGAGACTCTGAAAACTGTCTTTCTCGGTCACTCTTCCTTCCTTCCTGCTGAAATTCTGCCTGCTTGCAGGGCCCCATGAAGGCTGCTGGACCCTGAGAGTTTTCGGTGCCCTACCATGTTTTCACTGAACTTGGACCCACAAGACTCTCCATTTATCTGTGACCTTTCTGTTTCACTTTTCTGTGTCACCAGCTTACAGCTACATGAGTCTAAAAGAGACTTATAGACAATGATCAGACTGATAGAATTGAATTGCGTTGGGCTGGGATGCCTTCTTGATATAATTACCTCTTGAGATAAAGCTTTCTTATGCATGGATGAGTGTCACTGGATTTGTTTCTCTAGATAACTCAGCTTAATACAAATTGGCTTAGAGCTGAGGACCAGAGAAAGATGTGGCGGGTATCTAAGGAGAGGTGTTACTGTGAACTGATGACTGTATAAGTAATGTTTTCCTGATCCAGGATTGTAGTAACCTGTACACTTCCTTAATAAACCCCGACAACTTTAAGTGTTGTCAGTGACTTCTATGTAGCCATTGCAATGGCTTATTGAACCGAGTAGAAGAGTCATGCTGTGGGTGTCAGATTCTGATGTCAGTGTCAAAATAGGTAAAAAAAGATGGAAAATTGAGGTATGTCTGAATTCTGCCTCATGGTAATAGGGAAGCCAGAAGAGGTCAGATCATGTCATTGTCATATCTTTTCCACAACATCAAACTGTTTTCTAGGGTAGATGTATTATTTTGTAATCCCATAAGCAGTGTACACGCTAGTATACTTCACCTGTAGCCCTTCCACGTCCTCAGTAACATTTATTGTTTTCTGTTTTTTTTTAAAAAAAAGACTTTGCTATTCATACTGGCATCTGTGTTTTGATTTTCATCCTCTAATGGCAAATTATCATGATCATTTCTTCATGTGTTTGTTGTAAACATAAATAGATTCTTTTGGCTTATTTTTTAATCATTTTATTGGGAGCTTTTACAGGTATCACAACATTTCATAGTACAATCACATCAAGTAGTGTTGTACAATTTCTACCATAATCAGTTTCAAAACATGTTATTCTTCTTGAACTCCTTGATATCTGTTCCCCTTAATCCCCTCCCTCCCCCACCATAACCCCCAGGAACGCTTTTTCCTTTTTTTTCCCCTATAATAGTTTTATTTATTTATTTTTTACCATGTCTTACACAATCCAGTATGTCCATTCACACACAATTTTGCTGTTCAAGCCCAATGAGTGGGGTTATATAATCATCAATGCGACCAGCTCCCCATTTCCTACACCCCCAACTCTCTTCCCATACCCTCAGAGACCCATTACTCCTGTGACTATTTCTGATGGTTTAATCTATCTTGGCTTTCATGTAATGAACAATCTTAAATATAAAAATGATCATAAGCAAATCTAACATAATTAATGAGGTAAAATAAGTAAACACCAGAATAGTAAGGGGAGGAAATATTAAAGAACTAGAGGATAGCTATGATTCATCCATGTCATACTGTTCCCTGCATTTATCATCCCTTCTGTGTGGCCCATCTGAGAGGGACTGTCCAATTATCTTACAGGTTTGTTTCGGGTCTCCACTATATCTATGCCCCTTCACATCTATTTGGTTGCTTGTTTTTTAAATTCTCATACCTCTCCTTGTTGACACCTCATAATCACACAGGCTGGTGTGCGTATTCCATGTGGGCTTTGTGACTTCTCTCCTGGATGGCCACTTGTTGAACTACAAGCCTTTAAGACCCCAGATGCTATATCTTTTAATAGCCAGGAACCATCATCTTTCTTCACCACATTTACTTATGCATTCATTTTGTTTTCAGCAATCGTGTCAGGAAGGTCAGTATCATACAGTGCCAAATTATTAGAATAAACTGTTCTTGTACTGAGGCAAGATTTAAGTAGAGGCCCAAAGTCCATCTGCTTCCTTGTTGCATTTGCATATATGTAGACCTATAAACAAATACACATATACATATATATTTATATATGTGTATGTCCTCTTTTACTCTCCTCCTACCCCATTATTATGTTTACCCATCATTCACCTCAGAGCAATTCCACTCAGATACAATTGGATTGATCAAAAATGAGCAGAAAGTTACACTTTTCTCGCCATAAATTTTAGAACACTTACTATTCCCCTGTGCCTGTAATTGTTGGCTTTCTGCTCACTGCCTCCTCATCCCAGCTGATGCCCCCCAGGAACCATTAGTCCAGTCACTGTCTCCTTTATATTGCTTATCTTGCCTATCTTGTATAGATAAACACAGGGGAAAAATAAACCCATACAGATAGTCAAAATTCTAACGGGGATCTTGACACAGAGCAGATGAATATCTCTCTGTTAAATAGAAAGAAGGACATGTTATAAACCACCAGTCCAGACCCTGTTTCTTTCAGGATTACATATCCCGGTCCCGATTACCTAACGAAATATACGCTCTTTTAATCTTCAGCATTCATGTTAAAAAATGTGAGCATCCTAAAAGTCCCCATTGCTGTTCCTGCAGTCAAGGATGGAGAGATCTAGACTCTCCCCACAGCCCCTAACTGGCCATGCCCAGTTATGCTTTCAGGCTTTCAGTGTGGCCCCCTTATGAGTCATCCCCAATCAGTTTTGATGGGGTGTCAAGTGTTGCTTACCTAGTCAGAATCAGACTTCTTACGAATCATAAGTCTCTAATTGAGATTCTTTGGAGATTTTGTGACTTCACTTCCTTCAGTGGTCTGTTAGGTCCCCTCTCGATTTGCCCACATGTGTGCAGGTTAGACTGGCCACTCTCCCAGAGCTGTAACTTCAGGGCTGTCCTCTGCAAAGCTGTCATCTAGGGAGGACATCACTTCTCAAGCTGAGTCCAACTCTGAAGTTATCTCTGGGAATGAGCTGCTCTGAGCAGGAATATAGTGCTCAAAAATTGGCACATCAGAATGAGGTTTACATTCACTCTCCCTTTCCTGAAGAGATATAAAAAATACCCACCCCTTAGGTTGTTTAGTGCCCTGACCCCAATGCAGTCATTTTTCTTCCCCCAACTTTCTGTGGGACTTAAAGGCATATGAGAAGGCGTGAAAAGATGCCTTTCACACAGGTACTGTCTGTATCCATTTCTGATGACCTATGAATCAAAATCACTGGGCTTGGTTTGGCTCATGCCAGAATATCTTGTCTTCAGGCTGGAAATTATGTGTTTTGTATATTTTCCCTTATGCCTGTTCAGCTGTTTGAACTGACCTCAGTGGACTCATGCTGTACTTGACTTTTCATGCTTGACTAACCTCACTCAGTATATCTTCCAACTCTTTCCATGATATGAGGTGTTTCATAGTTTCATCCCTATTTTTCACAGATGCATAGTATTCTAATTTGTGTTTATACTAGGTTTTTATCCATTTGTCTATGGATGGAAATTTAGGCTGATTAAAATTTTTGTGATTGTAAACTATGCAGTGACAAACATTGGAGAGCAAATGTCTTGTCATGCTCTGTTTCTTATTTCTTCTCGGTATATGCCCAGTAATGGAATTTCTGGGTCATATGGTAGTTTGAATTCAATCTGTTTTATTTATTTTTTAATTAGTAATTTTAATGGGAGCTCTTACATGTATTGTAACAATCCATATTTCAATGAAATCAAGCATCAGTTTCAATACATTTTCTTTTCTTTTGAACTCTTTGATACCAGCTCCCCTTTATCCATTCTTTTCCCCATGGAACCCTTATTATGATATCATTTTTATTTGATGTATCTTACACCACTCCATGTACCTGTTCACCTGTTCACCTGCAGTTTAGTTATTCATTCCCCTCAAGTGGCTTTATATAATCATCATTGCTATCAGTTCTCCATTTCCCACCTTCCCCACCTCTTCCCATACCCTCAGGGAATCTTTACTCCTTGTGTTAGCCCAGGCAGACTAGAGAAACAAATCCAGAGACACTCATATGTATAAGAGAGAACTTAATATCAAAGAGCAATTGCACATTAAGAAACCATCCCAGCCAAGCCAAATCAATTCCATAAGTCTGATGTTACCCCATATTTAGATTCATACAGCCATGCAATAATGCTGAATGCAGGAGGATCACAGGCTACTGGGTGGACATTTTTGTGGATACAGTGGTTGTGGAAGCATCGGAGGACTGGTGTGGGTTTCCACATGGTTTCTCCAGTTCCAAGGCTCTGGCTGCACCAGTGTCGCTCCATGTGGCTGTCAGCAGAAAGGCAAAGCAGAGACAATCTCCCACCTCCAAGGAGAAATACATGAATTCCCAGAATCCACAGGACAAGGCTATGCCCACACAGAGGCCTCATTGGCTATGGCCTGATTGACAGGCTAGACTTCACCACTTCCCAAATTGACAGGGGATTATGTAACTGCCACATTCCTGTTACTGTTTTTGAAGGGTTATCTATTTTGGCTTTCATGCATTGAGCACTCTTAATTATAAAAATGAATTTATGCAGGTCTAACAAGATTAATGAAGTAAAACAAAGACCATAATAGTAAAGGGAGGAATTAATAAAGAACTAGAGGCTAGTTATGGGTTCTATCAGTGTTATTCTGCTCCTTAGACTTATCATCCCTTCCTTGTCGCCCTCTGTCAGGGACTGTCCAATTATCTTTTTTGTTAAATCATTTTATTGGGGGCTCAGAAAACACTTATCACAATCCATACTTTTATTCATTGTGTCAAGCATATTTGTACATTTGTTGCCATCATCATTCTCAAAGCAAAAGTTGCTTTCTACTTAAGCCCTTGGTATCGGCTCCTCATTTTCCCCCCTCCCTCCCAGCCCCCACCTCCTCATGAACCCTTGATAATTTATAATTTTTTATTATTTTGTCATGTCTTACATTGTCCTACATCTACCTTCACCCACTTTTCTGTTATCCATCCCCCAGGGAGGAGGTTTTATGTAGATCCTTCTAATCAGTTCTCCCTTTCTACCCCACCCTCCCTCCACCCTCCTGGTATCACCACTCTCACCACTGGTCCTGAGGGGTTCATTTTTCCTGGATTCCCTGTGTTTCCTGTTCCTATCTGTACCAGTGTACATCCTCTGATCTAGGCAGATTTGTAAGGAAGAATTGGGATCATGATACTGGGGGAAGGAAGCATTTGAGAACTAGTGGAAGGTTGTATGTTCCATCATTGCTATACTACACCTTGACTGGCTGGTCTCCTCCCAATGACCCTTCTGTAATGGGATGTCCAGTTCCCTACAGATGGGCTTTGGGTCCCCAATTCACATCCCCCTTCATTCACAATGATATTATTTTCTGTTCTTTGATGCCTGATACCTGATCCCATTGACGCCTGGTGATCACACAGGCTGGTATGCTTCTTCCATGTGGACTTTGTTGCTTCTGAGCTAGATGGTCTCTTGTTTATCTTCAAGCCTTTAAGACCCAGATGCTATATCTTTTGATAGCCGGGCATAATCAGCTTTCTTCACCACATTTGCTTATGCACCCATTTTGTCTTCAGTGATCATGTCAGGAAGGTGAGTGTCATGGAATGTCAGTTTAATAGAACAAAGTGTTCTTGCATTGAGGGAGTACTTGAGTGGAGGCCCAATGTCCATCTGCTACCTTAATACTAAACCTAAAAATATATGCACATAGATCTATTTCCCCGTCATCATATATAAATATATTTACATATGTACATGTCTGTATTTAGGACTCCCAGTTCTTTCCTCTATTTCCTTTTACTTTCTTCTTTTCCCACTATAATGCTCAGCCTTCATTCGGGTTTCAGTAATTCCTCTCGGTTACATTGCCCTTGATCAAGCCCTACCAGGCCTCCACCCTTAAGTCAATGCTATCTTAGGGGCTGTTTTCTCTTTGTTGCCCTCTGGATGGGGTTGTTCTATGTCATGGGCTCTTGTTTATGCTTGGTGAGTGCTGTTCTTCTGCCCATACCGGGTCGGCAAGGATCTTTTGTAGGGCTGGGTTTCTTCTAATGTATTATTTAAGTTTGTCCTTTTCTGGGAAAACTCTTACTTCTCCATCTATCTTGATAGATAATTTGGCTGAGTAGAGTATTATTTTCCTTCATTTTTTGGAATATGTTACTACATTCTCTCCACTACTTCATAGTGCCTGCTGATAGAACCGAGCGTATTCTTATTTAGGAACCTTTATCTGTGATTGCTTGGTTTTCTCTAGCTGTTTTCATGATTTTCTCCTTTTCCTCAAAGTTGGATGGTTTAACTATTATATGCCTTGGTGACTTCTTGGGATTCAGTCTAGCTGATGTTCTTTCAGCCTCCTGAATGGTTGCCTGGTTTTCAGTCATTAAGTTCGGGAAGGTTTCCTTCAAGAATTCTCTCATTGTTGCAGATGACTTCTTTGTTGTGTATTCCTATGGCAATCCAATTATTCTGATGTTGTTTCTCTTCATAGCATCAGACATAGCTCTTAGTTTGTTTGTTTTTTTTCAGCTTCTTTGATGATCTCACCAGATTTTTTGCATTTGTTAAAGTCTGCTTGGCTGTCCTCTAGGTCACTGGTGTGATTCTCTGCCTCCTCCAATTGATTGGCAAAATCCGTGAGTCTGCTATTGATTTTTGTTATCTCCTCCCTAAACTCTTGTTTTCCTTTGATGTATGGACTTTATCTCCTTTATGATTTCATCCATTTTTCTGTATTGTTTCCCTCATATCCTGTATCACTCCAAGCAGCGTTCTGAAAATTTCTTTATGTGGCAGATCAATGTCTGTGTCTATGCACGTCATTAGGTTCAGGACATCGTCTGCCATTTTCTTTTGTTTCTCCTGTTTTTTAAATTGAGGTCATTGGGCTGATTGCTATTTGTATTGCGTTGTTTTAGAGGAGTCTGGTGACATTTTCCATGGAGTGGAATAGCACTAACTCTCTCTGGAAGACTCAGAGGAATGCTTCTTTGAACTGCCTGCAGCTAATTTCACTATGGAATTGGCCTACCACTTTATCCTCTTGTGGCTTCACTCTTTCCCTAGTCAACACATATTCCATTATTTCGAGGGCACGTTGGATGGTGCTCTCAGGGGATGTTGGTTGGGTTGTTGTGGACCCATAGGATGGTGCTGTATTGGGTAATCTTACAAAAAGCCATGATAGTGTGGCTTATGGCAGCTTGGAGTGCAGCAGAGGGCATGCAGGGGTGCTCGCTGCAATCAGAGAGCCACAGAAGGCTGGTGGTCTGGTGGTTGCTCACTTTGGTGTAGAACACCACGAATGGTGGGCAGAATTGCCCTGGTCAGGTAGACTGCTGTGGAGGTCTATCAGAAGTTCCTGCAGCAGCGTGAATTGTTGGCGAGTGTTGGCCAAGCTGCCTTAGGCTGTGTGAGGCACTACAGCAGGTGGGAGGAAGCTCCCTCAATCACATGGGACCAGAGAGGATGGATAGGAGCTCCCCCAGCCATGCAGGAAGGGATTTCCATGAAGAATGTGTGCAGGATTTCCCAGCCACGTGCACTGCAGAGGGTGAGCAGGTGGAATTTCCCCAGGAAGAATTTGGGCGGGATATCCCCTGTTGGAGGATGGGTGGGCTTTCTGCAGCATAGGTTATGCTGCAGAGGGTGGAGCTCTTCCAGCTGGTTGGAGGGCTGGCATAAATACCCTAGGCTAAGCAGTGGTCTGGAGATCAGCAATGGTGTGTGAGAAAAAAAGGAAGATAAAAAGAAAAAAAAAAACTAAGCCCACTGAGACTTTGTCTGTCTGGGAACACAAGAGAAACAAATTCATGGACACACATATCTGTATAAGGAAGAGGTTTACATACAAGTGCAAGTGTATATTAAGAAAGAATCCCAACCTAGTCCAGTCCTAGGCCATAAGTCTGATATTAGCCTATTTGTCTGATACCAATCTAAAAGTCTTCTCCAGACTCAAGAAACACATTCAATTAAGCCAAATGCAGGATGATCACAAGCCAGTGGGTAGAAAGTCTTTGGGTCCAGTGGCATTGTAAGCATCTCAGTGCTGGCAAGAGTCTCTGTGGCTTCTCTTGCTTCCAAGGACTGGTTGTGTCCATGTGGCTTGTCTTCTGCAATGTCTCTCAGGGAGTAGCAGAGAGAGAGTAAGAGAGAGAGAGAGAGAGAGAGAGAGAGAGGTGTCTTCTGTCTCCAAGGAGGAAGTACAGTGAACCCTTGCCACTTCGCGCTTCGACTTCCGAGGCTTCACTCTATCGCGGTTTTTGCGTAACAGCACATGCTCTGTTATTACTGCCACTGATTGACTCATACTGTACACTCTTGATGCCATAAATAATATAATAAATAATAAATGATAATTGTAACGTCCAAAATGTTTTACTGTATTTTCCCTTTTTCGTTTAATAAATTGGGTAATATGAGTGTAATGGTGACTAAAGGGTGGTTTTTCATGTCCTCTATGCTCTAACTACGAAAATATTTGATTTACAAATAAGGAATCCTACTTCGCAGAATTTCATTTATCACGGTAGGGTCTAGAACCGATTAACCGCGGTAAACGAGGGTTCACTGTACCAGATTTCCCAGAATCCTCAGGAGAAGGCCATACCATCACAGAAATCTAATTGGCTATCTCCAGGTTGACAGCCTAGATTCTACCCCTACATTCTTAATCCTTAAATTGGCACCAGATTAGGTGACTACCACAGAGACTGTAGGGGGAGAGAGAGAGAAGAGAGGGAAACAAAAGTAACAATATAGCTGAGCCCTGAGCCCTGACCGTGGAGCTGGAGGGGTTTAATCCCTGCTCTGAAGCAGCGGGAAGCCATGCTGTTTTGAGATAAAGCCCCTGCACCAGCTCAAAATGATCCTGATCTGGCTGAGACAGTGGCGGGGCAAAGGTCAAATCCTAGCTGACCTCCACTGTGGTAAGCCTAAACCCCCCAGCTCCTCAAAACCTAGTTGATCTGTGCCTACTTATGTTTATGATGCTCCTCCTGTGACCCGGCAGTGTGGAATTTCCCTCTTAGTAACTCTCCTGTGCTGATTTCTGCACAGTCCCTCTGGTATGCGCTACTCAGCACCATCTTCCCGGAAGTCCCTGTCCAATTATCTTACAGGTAGGTTTAGGGTCTCCACTTTGTCCAAGCTCTTTTGAATCCCTTTGATTATTTTTATTTGAACTACTCATACTTATTCCTGTCAAAAACTCATGATCACACAGGCTAGTGTACTTCTTCCATGTGGGCTTAGTTGATTCCTGCTAGATGGTCACTTGTTTGACTTCGAACCTTTAAGATTCCAGAAGCTATATCATTTAATAGCCAGGCTGCCAGCACCTTTCTTCACAACATCTGTTTATGCACCCATTTTGTCTTCAGTGCTCATGTCAGGAAGGTAAGTATCATACAATGCCACATTATAAGACCAAACCATCCTTAACTCAGTTAAGATTTAAGAGAGACCCAAAGTCCATCTGATTCCTTCTTGTATTTACCTATATATGGAGAGATAAACAAATATACCTATCTTCATATAGTCATACATTTACATATATACATATCTATATTTATACATATGTATATATAATTATTACTATTGGGTTCATTCCTCTTTATCTTTCCTCCTGCCCCACTATGTTTACCCAATATTCACCTCTCACTAATTCCTCTTGGATATATGTCAAAGGCCCAAACATGACCAGAAACACTGCGCTCTAATCACAGTCAATTTTAGAACCCTTGTAATTCCCCTCTCCCTGTAGTTAGTGGCTCACTGCTCATCACCTCCTCCTCCTTATCTACTCCCATTCCCCCCACCAACTATCAGTCCTGTTGGTATCTCCTTGAGATTTATCCCACCTATCTTATATAGATAGACACCAAAATAGGAAAAGAAAAGAGAGAGAGAAAAAGAAAGCCCACATAAATAGTTCCAAGTATAACTGACATCCTGACCCAGAGTAGATGGCTATCTCTGTGCTCAGTTGTGAGCAGGACCTGTTATAATCTATCCCCCTTTCTTTTAGGATTCAACATACCAGGACCTGCTTACCCAATAGCCCTTCTATTCTTTTAGTCCTCAGCATTCATGACCAAAAGGCCCACCTCTTAAAAGACCCCATTACTCTTCTTGCAGTCAGGGATGGAGCAGTCTATAGCCCCACGTCCCACTCCATTATGTCTTTAGACTTTCATTGTGACACACTTCTAAGAAACTCCCAACCTGTTCAAGTGAAGTGCCAAGCACTGACCCCAGAATCAGAAGTCTACAATTGGTGTTTACTCAGGGCATCATGGCTTTGCTCCCATTGCTGGACTTTTGTACTTTTTTTTATTTTGCCCCCCTGTGAGCGGGTTAGACCAGCAGCTATCCCTGAACTTCATCTTCAGTGTTGCCCTGTAGTGATGTCTTCCAGGAAGGGGATGTTATGTATGGAGCTGAGGCCAGCCTTGTAGTCATCTCTGGGAACAAGCTAATTTGAACAGGGACATTTTTCTCAAGGACTTGCACATCAGAATGAGTTCTACTCTCTCTCCCTTTCCTGTGGAGACATAAACAATCCATCTCCCTGGGTGTATTAGTGCCCCACTGCCATCTTTTTTCTTCCCTTACCCCTCTGTGGGCTATGAAGGACTATGACAGAGGAGGGAAAGATGTCTTTTAGCCAGGGACAATATGTATCATAATTCTATCCATTTTTTTTAATGACATAAGCATCTTTGGCTTTGTTCTGGCTCTTGACAGAATATCTGTTCTTCAGGCTGGGAACTGTGTGATATATGCAATTTCTCCTTAGCCCTTTCTGCTGTGTCAACTTATCTCAGTGGACTCATATTGTACTTGTTATTTTGTGCTTGGCTAACTTCACTCAGCATATACCCTCCAACCCTTTCTATCAGGTGAGGTGTCTCATCTTTTCATCACTATTTTTTAGGAATGCATATGTATTAGTCTAGGTACTTTAGAGAAACAAATCCACAGCAACTCATGTATAAGAGAGTTTTATGTAAAGAAAGTGTGCATCACGAAAACATC
>NW_022107407.1:6979369-6987234 GCF_000313985.2 Echinops telfairi
GTGGGTGTTAAGTGGTACCACATATTTGTTTTAATTTGCATTTCCCAGATGGTTAATGATCCAGAGTATTTTCTCACATGTTTATGGGCCATTTGAGTTTCTTCCTTTGTGGATATTCTGTTCAAGTCTTTTACCTACCTCCTAAGTGGGCAATTAATTTTTTCTTATTGTAAGTTTGCAGAATTCAGTAGACTTTAATCATGAGTCCTTTGATGTGTTATTACTAAATATCTTTTCCCAATCTTTAGGCTCTCATTGCTTTCTTGATGAAGTTTTTTGATGTTCACAAGTGTTTTATTCTTAGTATGTCCCAGCCATCTATTTTAACTTCCTCTCAGTGCGTATCATTCTTTATTTCTGATAGCCCATGCACTAAGGTTCTTAATTTTGTCCCCATTTTCTCATTGTTGATCCTGATAGTTTGGGATTTACCTCAAGGTCTGTGATCCACTGTGAATTTGTTCTTGTGTATGGAGTGAGGTAAGGGTCTTGCTTTATTTTTCTGCAGGTAGATATCCAGTTTTTCCAGCACCACCTGTAAAATAGGGCATCTGCTTCCCATTTGATGTTTTTTGGACTTTTGTCAAAGATAAGTGTTCTGTACGCTGCTGTTTTTATTTCTGGATTTTCCGTTCGTATCCATTTGTTCTAGTATCTACTATTATACCAGTATTATGCTGGTTAGGCAACTGTAATTGCACAAAAATTATAAAGTCAGGTAGTATAATTCTGCCCACTTTGTCCTTCTTATTGAGGAGTTCCTTGCCAATTCTGGGCTTCTTCCCTTTCCACATGAAATTGGTAGTTGGTTTTTCCTTTTCTTTAAAAAATGATGCCTGAATTTGTATTAGGTTTATGTTGAACATATATTGTTCCTTATGCAGGATTAACGCCTTTACAATATCGAGTGTTCCAATCATGAGCGTGGGATATGTTTCTATTTGTGAAGATTCCTTTTGGTTTCTTGTAATAATATTCTGTAGTTTTCCTCATACAGAGCTTTTATTTTTTTAGTTAGGTATATTTCAATTTATACTTGACTATTTTGAAAGGTACTGCCTTCTTGATCTCTTTTTCTGTTATCCCCTCAGTGTTGTACAGCAATCCAATAAACGTCTGCATGTTGATTTTATATACTGCCACTCTACCATATTCCTCTATCACTTTGAAATCCTATTGTGGAGCCCCTTGTGGTTCACTATGCATAAAATTATGTCATCTGCAAATAATGATAATTTTACTTCTTTTCCCTGACATATAACATGGAATCATTCAGTTGCCTTACATTATTAGCTAGGACCCCCAGAATGATGTTGAATAGAAGTGGGGAAAAGGGGCATCCTTGTTGGGTCCTCTTTTACATTGAGAATGTTTTCATCTTTTTTCTGTTGATTGTAATGCTGGCTATTGGTTTTTCATATATTGCGGTAATTTCCTTCCAATCCTATATTCTTGAGTGTCTTAATTAGGAATGGGTGTTGAATGTTGTCAAATGCTTGTACAGTGTCTCCTGATACTATCATGTACTACTTGTACTATTTATTGTCAACGTGATGGATAATGTTGATGGCTTTTCAGACTTTGAACCATCCCTGCATCCCTGGTATGAATTCCATTTGATAGTAATAGATTTTTTTTTTTTTTGCTATACTTTTTTATTCTACTAGCCACAATTTTGTTAAGGATTTTTGCATCTATGTTCATTAGAGATACTGGCCTGTAGTTCTCTATTCTTGTGGGATTCTTGCAGGACTTTGTTATCAGTGTTATACTAGCTTCATAGAATGTATTTGGGAGTTTATAGTCAATCCTTTTCTATGTTCTGGAAGAGCTTGTGTCAGTTCTTCCCTGAATGGTTGGCAGAATTCTCCTGTGACACCATCTGGGCCAAGGTTTTTGTTTTAAGCAAGTAGTTCCTTCATAACTTCATCTATTACTTCCTTTGCTATGGATCTGTTCACGTTGTTGAAGTCCATATGAGAAAATTTGGGGTGGGCTTCTTTTTCTAGTTATTTGTCCATGTCCTCCAAGTTGTTGAATTCATTTGTGTAGAGTCCTCTATAATACTGTGTAATTAGTCTTTTAATTTCATTTGAGTCAATTGTAATTTCCTTTGTTTAATCCCTCTTCCTGGTTATTGATGTCTGCTCCTTCCTATCTTTTGTTAGGTTTGCTAGCAATTTGTTGATTATGTTAATCTGTATGAAGAACCGGCTTTTTACTGAATTGATTTTTCCATTGTTTTTTGTCTTCCCCACTAATTTTTTTCCACCCTGATTTTTATCATTTCTTTTATTTTGCTATTAGAAGGATTATTCTGTTGACTCACTTCCAGCCGCTGAAGTTCTTGTGATAATGTGTCAACCATGTCTTTCTTCCTTCTTCTTATGTGCATTTATTGCTACCAAGCATGCTCTGAAAATTGCCTTTGCTATATAGCATAGGTATTGGTATGTTGCATTTCCATTCTCATTTGTTTCTAGAAACTCCCTAATTTCATTTCTACTTTGGGTCAATAACCAGTTCTGTCTAATAAGTTAGATATTTAGCCTCCATGTATTTGCTCATTTTATTGTTCATTCTTTTCTTGATTTCCAGATTTATGGTATAGTGAGCAGAGAAGGAAGTGTTTGGGACCACTATGTATTTTGATTTGTTAAAGCTTGACTTTGTGTCCCAGCCTGTGGTCTATTTTCAAATATGTGCCATGTGCACTTGTAAAAAAATGTGTAATTTTTTTGAAGTTTGGTGGAATGGTCTGAATATACCTATCAGGTTTAGTTGTCTGATGGTAGTTTGTTCTGAAGTCTCTTTTTTTTTAGCTTCTTTTGTGCTGATCTGTCTTTCACAGAGAGAAGTGTATTGTAGTCCCCTAATATGATTGTCAAACCTGTGATTTCTTTTTACACCTTTTGAAGGATTTAGTTGATGAAATTTTCCAGGTCTTTCATTGGGCACTTATATGTTTATTATGCTCACTGGCTCTTACACTATTATTGATCCCATAAGCATTTATATAATGCCCATACTTATCTCTTGTTATGTCTTGCACCTTGAGGTGGAATTTGTCAGATTACAATTGCAACTACAGCTTTTTTTCAGATTGCCATTAGCTTGGTATACTTTTCACTGTTCTTTGATCCCCAACCATTTTTTGTCTGTGAGCTTGAGATGTGTCTCTTATAGACAACAGATTGATGGATTTGTTTCCTAATTAAGTCTGCTAGTCTTTATCTTTTAATAGGTGAGTTCAAACCATTGACTTTCAGAGTAATTACATCCATCTGTGGATTTTTTGTTGTGATCTCATCTTTTTGTTAGATATTTTCCTTGTTGTGTGTTGTGTATGACTGGGTGATTCATTTTTGCTTTCTTTTCTCTGTTGGGTCAAAGAGGTCTGTGCCATTGCTCTCAGTGTGATGACTTCTGGATGGTGTTACACTATGCAGTGGTTTCATGTTTATGTTTATGTTCTGTGGATGTTGGTCTTCTGTCAAAAGAGTTGGAGAATGGTTTTTGTAATGCTAGATTCTTTTTAACATATTCTCTAAATTTTTCTTTATTGGTGAAAACTTTTACCCAAGCTTCTCTTTTGATAGAGTGTTTGGTGGTATAGAGGATTCTCAGATTACAGTTATTCTCTTACCACTCTGAAAAGATGCTACTCAATTCTCTCCTCTTCTTCATGGTTTGTATGGATAAGTCTGAGTATAGTCTTATGTGATTATTCTTGTAGGTAACTGAATTTTTTTTCTCTAGTTGTTCTTGTGATTTTCTCCTTTTCCTCAATATTGGATAATTTGACGACTATATCCCTTGGTATTTTCCCCTCGGGATTCAATCTATTTGATGTCCTCTCTGATTCCTAGATGATTTGGGGGTCCTCCTTTGTTATATTGTGGAAGTTTTCTTCCAGGAATTCCCTAGCTATTTTGGCTGTTGATTTCTTTGTTATATCTTGCTCTGGTATCCCAGTTTTTCGAATATTATTTCTCTTCATAGTATATCTCATTCTTCCCTCATTTTCACCACATTTAAAATTATCTTGTTTGATTGTCTTTCACGTTTTTTGAAATCTGTCTGGGTAGCTTCAATGTTGCTGAAACGGTTCTTTGTTTCTTCCAAGCTGTTGGTGATGTCTTTTATTGTCTTCTTTGTTTCTGCTGCTTTGTCATTTACCTTCAGTATGTGGATTTTATCCTCTCTATTATGTTATCCTTTTTCCGTATTGATTCCCTCATATCTTACATAACTATGAAAAGCATTATGAATATTTCTTTTTGTGGTGGTTCAAAATTTCCTCTTTTATGTATTTCCCTAGGTTCAGGTCCTCCTCAGACATTGCATTTTGTTTCTCTAGCCTTCTTGTAGTGGCTGCTGATGTGTGTTGTTGTCTGTGTTTCATTTTATTGAAGCTCAGCAACATTGTCCCATGAGGAGAGAATCCCTGTGTTTTCTTTCTCAAAGGCTAGTAAGAATGATTCTGGATGGAGATGGGAAAAAATGAATGATCCTAAGGACTGCCTGGAACTAGTTGAGCTTTGGGTTTGAACTGCATCTCTGTTTCACTGAGGTTAATTCTCTCCCTAGAAAGCTGAGGTTAGCTATTTTGAAGGTGGTAAGGTAAGCTCTCTCAGGCAGCATGGGCAGGGTGGTCATGGGCAGTGAGGTTGACACTATGCAGACAACTGCTTTCATGGGCTAAGGTGGGGTAGGGAGCAACTCTGGGGACCTGGGCACAGTACTGTGCAGCCTGATCACATGCTGTTGGACTGGCTTTTATAGGTCTTGGCAGTGGAGGGAGCAACTCAGGGGACCTTGGCATAGAGGATAATGGGGCTATATATTAATTGGCAAGTTGGTGGATAATAGGTATTGTTGAAGTGTAGGAAATACTTGTGGTGGTTGGGGTGCATGAGGCATATATTGCATCTATAAAAGTCCTTTTATCAACCCTGTACGTTCTGAAAGGGAGAGTGCAATCCTTTAATTATTTATATTTATTACCAAAGGTCCCTTTATAGTAGCATGCTTCTCAACTCTGAATTCTCTACTCCTTATGTATGGTCCTAAGGTAGATATCAGATATTGTTGTGTTTACTGCAGGGAGGAGGGGCTTCTGATCAGAAGGTGATCTGGGTAGCCAGTGGGATCCTGTGTTCACTGGCTTCTTTGCCAGTCATGGGGAAGTGACCAAATAACCCTGACATTCTGAGTCCCGATTCCTATGGTGGGGAAAGTAGCCCCATGTTTTCTTTCTCGGAAGCTAATGAGAGGAGGTCTAACAACTATCTGGAGTCAGCTACACTACAAGTTGAGTTATGTCTCTGTCTTCCTGGGGGATGGCTCTCTCCATAGAAAGCTGGGATCATCTAAATGAAGAGCTAGACAATGCTCTTGAGGCATAATCTGGTCATATCCCGAGTCTGGGTTGCATTACTTTGTCCCTGCATGGGCTGCTTTGGTAGGTGTTTTAGGGTGTTGTCAGCAACCAGAGAGGGGTTGTCACTGATGTAGGGAGTGAGGGACCTCAGCATGTTTCTACTACATTCCCTGTGGGCTAGAATCTGGTTGGAAAGTCTGGAACACTCCCACATTACTCTGAGCCCGATTCCCACTTATAAAGTCCCTGTATTGGCTTGTTTTAGTTGGTGGGGGGTGGGGGGGTGGCAGACTCCTGCTACTGCTAGAGAGTTAAATTCTCTGGGACAGCGATAGGGAGATCTCAGTGGGAATCTACTAAGTTCCACATGATTGAAAATCTGTGTGGGAGGTTTAAATTGCTCTTTTGGTGTCCTGATTCTGATTCCCACTTCTGAATTCCCTGGATTGGCATGCTTCAGTAGGGGGCCGGAGCTGCAGCAAGAGCTGGAGAGGGAATTTTACAGTGAGAGGTAAGGGGGGAGCTCAGCATGGTACTACTGTATTCCCGTGAGTGAGAATGTTGGTGGGAAGTCTAAATCTCTCCATGGTTCCATGAGTTTGAGTCCTGCTTCTAAATCTCCTGAGTTGGCCTGCTTTGGTAGGGGATCAGAGATCCTGCCAGAGCTGGAGAGGGGATTTCAATCATGCAGGATAAGGGGGACCTCAGCATAGTTCTGCTGTGTTCCCTTGGCACTAGAATCAGAATGGGGAGTCTGAGCGGAATTTCACAGCACTGATAATCTAGGCCCATGTCTAGGTTTCCTTACTTGGTCTGCTTAAGAGCTGTTCTCTGAGTCACACAAAAAGAAATCAGGTAGGATATTCTACTTCAATGCCATCTTCCCAGAAGGTCACCAAAATATTTTTGATAGTAAAATGTCTTTTCATGTACTTTGCCTGTAAAACAAAACGAAACAAAAAATAAAATCCAGCATTGTCTTTTTTGTTGTTGAGATGTTGAAGTGTCTATAAATTTTAGACATCAATTCTCTGATATGTCACTGCCAAAAATTTTTCCCAGCCTGGGTGCTCAAGACTTAAGGCAACAGAAATACATACTGTTATATACACAAGACTACAAAAACTGTTACATATGTGTGGATGCATAGCCAGACTTGCAAGCTGAATAGGTTAGGTAAAGAGGAATATACACATGAATATATACATAGGGTGTATATATTCCTATATACACAGAGGATATTTCTACATACAGATTTACCTATTCTGAAAATATATCCATGGGTATAATAGTGCAGGCAGGGGCACAGTTATGAAAGCTTCTTAGCCATGACCAAACACCTTAAAGCAATGAGTCATTGGATCTGAAGGCTCAGAACCTTGAGCACTAAAGTAAATTGGCATAGCATAGTCCACAAAGACAATGTTCTAAATTCTACCTTAGTGAGTAGGGACTAGGATCTTAAAATTTTGTGAGTGGCCATCAACCTAATGCTCTGTCCCTGTTCAACAAAAAGAAAACTGTAGCGGGTAAAATGAAGACACATGAAATAATTAGTCCAATGGGCTAAGAGATTATCTGACCCTCAGTCTCTAAGGCCTTAAGATCCCAAAACTAGATGGCTCATGGGCTGCCACTACCGACTACTCTGAAAGGGATCTCATTATAAAGTCCTTAATTGAATAGGAGAAAATTATGGCACAAAACTAAAAATTATTAAAAAGACCACATTTGGTGGTCAAGTAGACACTAGTGGAACATTCAAGATGATGATCCTTAGTAACCCTTCATGTATGATATTGAATTCACCCTGATGGTACAATATTTGACTAAATAATAATTGTATCTAACAAAGTGAATCAGGGAGATATGTCCTCCTTATAATAATCAATCATGAGACCAAGGGGCCAGATTTTACTTAAGTACAAAATTCAGAAGGCAGAAGGGATAAGAAAGAAAGAAGGAGGGATGGAAATCAGGAACCAGGAAGGAAGCAGGATAAGTGTAACATTGTATTGATCCAGTTGATGACCTGAAACAAAATGTATACTAATTGTCGAATGCAAAACAGATTTGCTCTGTAACGCTTCATTTGATTAACAATAAAAAGTTTTAAAAATTTTAAGTTTAATTAAATTTTATAACTGTAATGCTTAAGTATTGCAGGACTATAAATTATTTTTAATCACAGTATGTATAATTTATGCTTCAAATTATGCTTCAAATGCTTCTCTGATGTTTTATATTTGGCTGACTTCTTGCCATTGTTTTAAATTTTGTCATTTGTCTGATAAGAGCATACACAATTAAATGAAGAAGACAGACCCTGGCATTTTCTTGTTCCCTTTTGGTTACATCGTTCCAAGTTCTCTGTCATCAAGTCGATCCCAACCCATAGGATCTTTAATTTGTTATTTCTTGGCAGGAAAATTTACAAGTAACTTTGTTTTGGTAAGGTTAGCTTCTTTTTTTTTTTTTTTTT
>NW_022107407.1:6989228-7094204 GCF_000313985.2 Echinops telfairi
CAGTGATTTGCCTCAGTGTGGTGGGGTCAGCTCAGTTGCCCATTCCACACTGTGTCTCCGGTGCTGTCCCGTGCAGGGCCGTGTGTCAGTGCAGGATGCCGCATCTCGCTGTGGGGGCAGCCACACGGTCCTCTCTGTACTCTGGGCCCTCCAAGCTAGGCCATCGTCCTCCGGAGGTTAGCTTCTTTAAAAGTAGATAAGTTAACACTTCCCTTCACTTACTTATCCATAGCTATATTATAATACCAAATGATGTACTATAAAAGGAATCAGGAATAAAGGCATCATGGTCAACTATTTTGAGGTTGTGCAACCCCCACCTTTCTCTCAGTAAACCAGTGTGCTAACCTGATATGCAAATCTCTGATATAAAGACTTGAGTGGGAACTCCACAGTTATTTTGTATGTTAAGTATTAGTATTCTTTTTATTCGTACTTTATAAGATAAAGTGACTCAAAATTCAAATATTTTTTTTTCTGAAACCAAAAGGATTTTTTTATCTACAACATTTAATACCACTGGGTTAAAAGACCAAGAAAAAGTCTATAATGTGTGTTGTTCCATTCTTTTGTTTTGGTTCTCACATGGCCAAGTCTTGGGATTCTCATCTACCCATGATTGACCTAGAATTCTATTGGCCTGCTAGGTGTTGTGTACATCAGTAATTATTGAAAGGGAATGTCAGAAGTTCACTTCAGTTTGTTTTGGGATTAATCTGAGAAGTGAGTTTTGGGGTTGGTATCTTAAGCAAAGATATTTCTTAATGTTGAGTCAAATGAATGTTTCTCCATGATGATGGCTGTACACTATGAATTATATGAACGACCTTTGCTCTACAGCATGCAATGAGACCTGGTTGGAAAATACTAGGTCACCAAGTTGGAACACAAGTTGATTAAATTATTTAAATATCAAAGGTTATTTTCTTTGTAAAACAAGTCTTTTAAAATACCAGCCTGATTGTCTCTTCCACAAAGACAAGTCAGAATTTGTAACTTATGTAAATGCTATAATTAAAACCTTGCTTTTACATGACTCCTTTATGCTAAATTTTCCAATAATTACCGACATTTTCTTTAATGTGTACACAGGGGGAACAGGAAGATATGATTAGTTGAAATAAAAAGTGTAACACTAATGAGCATACTATAGGTTTCTCTTGGTCTTTGGTTACTCTAAGCCTCTTGACAATAGGGTCTGCATTTGTTTGGGTATACGATATTATGCAATTTGCTATAATCAAATAAATACATATATAGCAAAAATTACAATATCCATATACACATCTCAAATGGTATATTTTGCCTTGCATTAACTTTCCTAACAAAAGCCTTTCTTCTTGTGTAGGTAAAAGTGATTGATGAAAGTATAAAATGACTTCCCATATTAAAAGTTAGCCTGAAAATCCCTATGTAGGAAATGTTTGCAGTTGAAATACTTAAAGCTTTGGAAAAGAAGCATATGGGGCTGGTGAATTCATCAGTATCAATGTTAATATTTATTTAAATATAACCATAAAGGGCAACATCTGAAAAAGGAGACTTTCAGAGGCACTGTATATACCTTAATGTTCTGGGTTATATGAAGTTTATTTCCCATTAACATATTTTGTTTGAAATGATCTTTTAAGAATTTCCTTTCCTGATACTTTCAGCCAGATGCGTGCATGCTCAGTTTGCTTCCTTGTTGATAGTACACATACCAGGAGACATATTTCCTTTTAGTTTATTTCAGTGGGTTTGCTTTTTTCCAGAAGATTCCACTGATGCTTTGGAAGTCTGTTTGGAGAAACTTGAGGACAGAGGAAGGATCTCAAAGTACCTGTGGTGTGCCTCTCTAAGCTGGGTGTGTCTCTCAGCTTCTTCTGAATGAAGATGTAGCCCAGGTCTCAGATCTATTCTCTCTTTCCCAAAACCCCATCGCGTAGACCTTGCTTAGCTCTGACTTAAAAAAAACGAAACAACAACAGCAAAACCTTACTTTTCTTTTGTGTTTCCAGCGCATTTGTCTCTTTTTTTTATGTTTTCCCCCAGCAAATGTAACACATACATACTGGAGGAAATAGCCTTAGGTAATTAAAATCATATTTACTAAAATTTCATGTAAGCAGAATTCACAGATTCACATGAATTTTAGTAATCCCATTGCAAACCCATACAGGCAAAAGAGTTCATAAAATTGCTCAGTAGTACAATGACATGACGTCTATAAGATGAACCAGTTCAGACATCTTCAACAAACAAGATTGACTTGTGCTTTTAACCTGAACTCTGGGTAATTGTTCTGACAATGTTATGCTTGGTTGAAGTCACAGATAATAAGTTTTGAAGCAAGATTTTTACAACTGGTTCACTGTATCACAAATAATTTTATCCTGTGGTCTTCTGATTTTAAACAGGACTAGCATTAAATAGAATTGTGAAATCACACTTTTTCCTTCAAAATCTGAATACTCTCTTCTTCCCATATGCTTTGTGCTTTAGGGTTATCTTATTTTAGAGCAGAAAACCCAAATAAACTAACTGCTATCAAATCAAGTCTATGCCAACTCATATTGACCCTATAGAACAAGGTAGGACCACCCCTGTCATTTCCCAAGAATGTAGCTATGGGAGTAGAAAACCTCATCTTTTTTCCATGATCCTGCTGGTGGCTCTGAATTGCTTACATTATGTTTAGCCTCACCAGGGCTCTTTTGTAGAGCAGAAGGTAGTACTTAATTTAGATATTCTTTCCCCTTACTTAACTTCTATCACACAGTGTTCAATAATGACCTTTTGCTTCCCTTTAATGCTCCTCAGACTTACAAAAACTTAGAAAAACTAATCTTATCTGGTTTCAGAATATCAACCTGATAGAAATAATTAAATGGGCTATCTATTTAATTAATGAATTCAAATAAGCTACTTGCATTTTAAAGGGATATTTACTAGTTTAAAAAAAAAACATATTAATGCTAAGTGCTTTTCCACATGCAAAACACCTATCATTCAAATAATATAATTTTATTTTATAAAATGTATCAATATATATTATTATTATCTAAACTTTCCAGATAAAAATATTGTCCTGCCAAAAGCATAGAACTGGAACATAAAGCTTTAGGGTTTATGTATTAAATGTCCCATTGATCAGTAATAATGACATATATATAGCACACCTTTGCATTTTTATTCTCATTTGTAGAGGGGAGTTTATTTAATGGTAAGAATATGAACCTTGTTGACAAACTAATCAGAATCCAAATTCTGAAACTCTTATCTGCTCATCTGCTGTTTTGGGTGTGTCACAGCTTCCCTGACTCTCAGTTTTGTAATCTGAGAAATGGGAACCACAATCGTCATCTTTGTAAAATGCCTAGTATAGTGTTTGGCAGTTTCATTACTCAGTAAAGATTATGCACTTTTATCACTATTATCTATAGAATGTCAGAGCATAGGCATTGACAGGAATAGTGTTCAATATGAAGACAGGACATAGGTTTTCATTTTCTTTCTTGTGCATATGTGTTAAGAATACTTATCACTCTAGAGGCAGTGAGTGGCTACGAAAATATTTGGAAAACTAATAGAAGACATGTCCAAATCCAGTTAGTAAGTTTACTAAATGGAAGACAAGAATAATCCAAGAGATCTTTTTTTGCTCCTTTTCTTAGCTCTATTTTCCTTCCTTGAATATTTGAGCAAATTACCAAGAAAAGAAAGTTGTTTTTTTATATATCACTTTGTCTTTTTATTCTTTACTCAAAATAGAATTACCGAGGCCTTATTTTGCAATGATTATTATATCTTGAACTGGCATTCCAAAAAATTGGAAGTACAATCCCTGCCCTTGAGAAATTCACCATCTAGTAGAGAATATAATTCAATTATTTATATAAAAATAGTAGAATACATCCTCAAAAAAGGACAAATAGTTTGATATAAAAGATAAAATTATTTGTCCTTCATCACTGATATTACAGTCTTATTATGATTATATACCTATTAGAATGAAGTGAATGGAGATTAGTAAACTTCAATTCTCAAAGAAGGCCAGGGTGCAATGCAAATATGAAAACCATTTAATCTTGTTAGTGTGGTAAGGCAGAAGAGTACAGTTGGATATATAGACCTGGAAATGTTTCCTGAAAAGTCTGAAATAAATCTAAGGATAGATTCAAATTAGATGGATAATGAGTAGAATAATATTTTCCACCATAGCAATTATTCTTAAAATACTAGCAATATTGTTAACTACTCATTAATATAATATGCTGCCTCTAATTCCTCTCTTCCAATTCACATCCACTGGAAAACAACAACAACAACAACAACAAAAAACACCCTTTCATTCCATATATACCAGTTTGTAAACAACTTTTGACATCTGATTATTCATTTCTTTGTAATACATGTGCTATATTTGATCTCCAGGACACCACCTACTTGTTTCTTTTTCTTCATTGTTTGTATGATTCTGCTCAGTCTCCGTTGTTGGTTCCTACTCTTGTACATGATAACTCCAGGATTTAATCCTTAGTATTTTTTTCCCTCAACATGTTCAAAATCCTTGTGATTACATGTAATATTTAAATACTATTCATATTTAAAGCATCCAAATAATTGTGTTTTTTCCTTGGTCCACAATCACTTTCCATGGCCACTATAGTCACAGAATCAATTTATGTATTGAATTGGGCATGTCTACTGCAAAACACTTCTTTAAAGTGTTAAAAATCAGCTAAGAAGTCACTTTGAGAACTAGGGTATACTTCATATTTTCAACCAAATCATTTACATGCAGATGCTAGATAATTGATAAAGAAGACCAGGGCGGAATTGATATATTTGAATTATGGTGTTAGTAAAGAATATACTACAAATTCCAGGAAAGACAAACAAATATGTACTGAGAAAAGTACATCCAGAATGCTCCTTAGAAAGGAGGTTTGTGAGACTTTGTCGCATGTACATGTAACAAGTGGGGCCAGTCCCTAGAGAAATATATTTTATTTGATAAATAAAGAATCAGAAGAAAAGAGTAAGACCTTCAATGATATGGATATGAATATGGATAGTGGCTGAAACAATGGACTCAAACATAGGAAGATTGTGAGAATAGTAGTTCTATTTTACATAGTGTCTTTGTTAGTCAGAATTAACTAGATGGCATGTAACAACAACATTCATATGCCCATGCTTCCCAAATTTCTATCTTTATACTATATCTTAATCCTGAGTTACAGATTTCTATAGAAGAATGTATTTTTTCAGATTGGTTCAAAAGTATGAAAATATGTGTTCTCTATGAATGGTCTCTAGAGGATCTCACCATGAAGAAGAGAGTTTAATTATCAAGCGTATTCAGCAATTGTAATTATAATTTATATTTAGCTTTCAATTTAGTGCCATAATTCAGAGGATCTGGTCATATAAAATTAATGTATTAAAAATTATATTCTATCAAATTCTTGACATAATGAATGGAGCATCAATTTTTACTCTATAGAAGAAAAAGTAATATTTGAGATTCAGAGTCTTAAACTTATCTTTGACTTGCTGCCATGTACACTTAATAGATGTCTCATCATGCAGTCGGGATGTTTTGCATCTCGTTGTCAGTGGTTTCAGAACTCAGTCTTCGACAAAAGAGTAAGATATTAGAATTTAAGAATGCAAATAACCCTACAATTTGTGGGTCAGAATTGATAAAAAACATTGGAGTTCACAAGTGAGAGAGGGAACAGTAGTGACCAGCAGAATGTTTTTCCTCAAGCCTTCAGCTGTGTACCACTCTGTAAAAGTGTGAGAAGAAATTATTTAAGATTGATGGAAAATTACCATAAGAAATAAGAAGGTGAAATGATTGTCCAGGAATTCAGGGCTGGTACTTGCTTCCCATAGTCCATATTGGAAAATGCATTGCAATATAACAAGTATTGGGTAGAATACTCATAAACTTAATGCCTTATGGCGTTATGGAAATAAATTAACCCTAGAATAAGTATGGGTCAAAATTTTCCCTAGCAAAATTTAAAAGCAAGTACCAAGACAATAAATTTATAAAACCTTAACTATGTGCTAGTACAAAAGCCAACACTATTTGAAATAATAGATCAAAATGCTCCAAACAACAAAGCAAAGTTCACAATTTTCAGAATTTAATTAGGAATGACTAGTGCACCAAGAATTAGGAACTACATTAATATGCTAAAAACCAAATCAAATAAATATAATCAGGCTTAAAAATGATAAAGATGGAAGAACTAGTACATGAGATGTGTAAAAGAACACATATGCGAGGCTGTACTCCAACACGTTTAAAAGCTTAGAAGAAATGGACAAATACTTAGAAATACATTATCTACTCAAATTAGCACAGTTGTCTGTAGAAAACTGGAATACAACCACACCAAAAGGAGAAATAGAGATGATCATCAAGAAATTTTCAACCAAGGAAAATCCAGGACCAAAGGGCTTCACAGAAGAATTCTACCAAGTATTCAGGGAAGAGCTGTCACCAAATCCACACAGAGTATTATACAGAATAAAAAGAATCAGCAAACTTCTAACTGAATTCCATGAAGTGAGCATAACCCAACAAAGACAGAAAATTGGCCAAAATATATAGGCCAATACTCCTTATGAACATGGATGCAAAATGTTTTAACAAAATTCTGGCCAATATACTTCAACAACATACACCCCAAAATAATTCATCATGACCAAGTGGGATTTATACCCTATGCAAGCATGGCTCAACACTGGAAAAACACTCCATGTAATCAAGGCCATATAAAGAAATCTAGTGGCTGATATCACATTCAATGCAGAAAATTGATAACATTTTGATACTTCCTGATAACATCCCCCATGTTATCAGGAAGTATACAAGGATGGTCATTATCACTACTCTTAGTCAACATTGTGCTGGAAGTCTTAGCCCAAACGAGTGGTTCTCAACCTGTGGGTCATGACATCTTTGGGAGTGAAACACAGGGGTCGCCCGTTTCATATCACTAGCAAAATTACAGTTATGAATTAGCAATGAAAATAATTTTATGGTTGGAGAGTCACCACAACATTAGGAATTATATTAAGGGATTGTGATATTAGGAAGGTTGAGAACCACTGGCCCACCCAAACCATTAGATAACAAAAAGAAATCAAGAGAATAAAAGTGGGTAAAGAATTGTGGTAGTTACATAATCTGGTGTCAATCTGAGGATTCAGAGCAAAGGGGTGGAATCTAGGCTGTCAATCAGGTCATAGCCAATGAGGCCTCTGTGTGGGCATAGTCTTCTCCTGAGGATTCTGAGAACTCCTATATTCATCCTTGGAGGCAGGAGACACTCTCTCTGGGCTCACTCCCTGCAAAATATCCCTGTGGAGAAGACACATGGAGAGAGGCTGATGGAGCCAGACCTCAAGAGCCAGAAAAGCCACGTGGAGACCCCTGCCAGTGCTGAGATGCTTAGAATACCACTGGATTCACAAGATTTCCCACCCACTGGCCTGTGAAATTAAATATCAATATATATCTGAGCTTCTTTTGACATTTTTCCTTGTTATATTTGTTAATTTGTTTACCATGTGCCAATATCCCAAAGTATCATGCATTTATAAAAACTCCTAGAATTTTGTAAAACAAATCACCTCATTTTGTTTATTTTGAGGAAAGTCTCTTTTCTGATTAATGTTAGATTTTCATGTTGTTGTGTAATATATTGAACATACAGATCTATTTGGGGAAAATGAACATCTCTATAACAAAGGGACATTCAGTCCATGAACTTGGTATATGTCTATAATTATTCAGATTTCTTTATTATCATAAAAAATGTTATTCTTAAACTGTCTAACTCAGCAGTTCTCAGCCTGTGGGTCGTGACCCCTTTGGGGGTTGAATTACTCTTCACAGGGGTCACCTAAAACCATCGGAAAACACACATTTCCGATGGTCTTAGGAACCGGGACACCGCTCCTCTATCCATCTCCAGGTAGGTCTTCCCACATGCAGATACGCCCACATATGAGTACCCAGCATGAAGACTGTTACCTATGCTACACCACACTTCAAGACAAAATTTCATTTATTTGTAATTTAATATAAATGTTTGACAATATATAATTACATATTATTTTTGTGATTGATTACTATGCTTTAATTATGTTCAATTAGTAGCAATGAAAATACATCCTGCGTATCAGATATTTAAATTATGATTCATAACAGTAGCAAAATTACAGTTAAGAAGTAGTAACAAAAATAATTTTATGGTTTGGGATCACCACAACTTGAGGAAGTGTGTTAAAGGGTTGTGGCATTAGGAAGGTTGAGAACCACTGCTTTAATTGAAATTATATAATAAAAATTACTAAACTCATATTAATTTAAATAATTTATCTCTAACTTTGGGTTTTTTTTAATCATGTTATGCATAAATTATTGCATTTTAATCTTCTTTATAAATACTATTAGATTACTACATCTTATCTATTTGTCATTTCATTTTCATTTGGTTAGACCAATTTTAAGTAGCAATAATATTCTTGTCTTGTTCCTAGATTCAATGTTTCAAATCAATGTTATCATTTCAAGTAAGTATATTCTACAATGTAGAATCATGTTAACATAGTTTTTCTATGAAATCTTTTATATTATGAACATTTCAAAGAAAACAAAACATTTCATTAATCTATACTTTCCAAAGTGCTTTTATTTTGAATGGATGTTGGTTTTCAAACACTAGACCCTATCTCAGTCAGCCAAGCCTTGAGGGCAATACATTGGTATGGAGCAGCAAGCTAAGAGAGAGGATGACTTGGCCGGGCCCAAGATGAGCTATGTGGACCCCTTTGCAGAAGAAGGCAATACAGAGGACAGCACAGAAGATATAGCCCAGAGAGAGAGGCGGGTCTTTCCAGACCACACAGGAGTGAACTAATAGGAGGGGTGTGTGTGGGGAGAGAGAGAGAGAGAGAGAGAGAGAGAGAGAGAGAGAGAGAGAGAATCTCATCATGGCCCACCAAGCCCCTGGGATGACTTCCTTGTTCAGAGGAGCCAATGTATAGAGAAGACTGTAGGGCCGGCCCCACAACAAGACACAATGTTCCCTCAATGACCCATAGAGCTACAGAGAACAGCATTGGAGACTTTGTGCAGAAAGTGTGCCCGGTCTGCCCCATGGACTGTGGATGAAACACGAAGGGAGTGCAACTGGGCAGCAAGGGGAGCAAAATAACCAAGTCTCCAAGGAATCCTGACAATAGACTACTGACTTGGGGGACAGGGCTTGCAACTCATCAGACTTGATAGAAAAACATACATAAATGGTCAGCTGACAGACCTGGAACTATCTATTGTTTTGAGCTTTTTTTTCTTCTTGTTTGTTTGTTCATTTTATTATGTCATGTTTTTGTTTGTTTTTCTTTTTTTTCACCTTATGTCTATCTATATAAGATAGGCGGGATGACCAATCCTGAGGAAAAAAAACCAACAGAACCGCTAGTTCCGGGGAACATGGAGAGGAAAGGGTGGGAAGGGGGAGTGAGGAGCCAACAAACTCAGAGATAAAGGAACAATAAGAGATCTAAAAATTGATGATGAGGAGGGTGTATAATGCCTGATGGGGTTTGATCAAGAGCAATGTACCCAAGGGGAAATATTGAGAGCCAAATGCTTCGAAGGTGAGCATGATAGTGGGATAGCAGGAAGGTGAAAGGATATAGAGGAAAGAAGTAGGAAGCAAAAGCTATTTACAGAGGTATAGCTATAGGCATGTTTAATATATGGAAATATACTTATTTATAATGAAAGGGATAGAGACCAGTGTACATAAATTTATATGTTAAGTATTAAGATAGCAGGCAGACTTTGGACCCCTACTCAAGGCATCCCTTAACACAAAACACTTTATTCTGATAACCTAGCACTCTTTGATACTCACTTTCCTGACAGGATTGCTGAAGACAAAATGGGTGCATAAGCCAATGTACTGAAGAGAGCAGATGGTGTCCAGCTATCAAAAGATATAGTGTCTGGGGTCTTAAAGGTTTAAAGTTAAACAAGCAGACATCTAGCAGGGAAGCAAAATAAACCCACATGGAAGAAGCACACCAGCCCTGTGTGACCAAGAAATGTTGATGGGATCAGGTATCAAATGATCCAAAACAAACAATTATTTCGATGTGAACAAGGAGGATTGGAGTGGACACCCAAAGCCCATCTGTAGACAATTGGATATCTCTCCACAGAAGGGTTATAAGGAATGGATGATTCAACCAAGGTATGCACATCATTCCGCTGGCTCCTGAATACTTCCTCCCTCCAGCTACCATGAACCCAGTTCTACCTTACAAATCTGGCTAGACAGGAGAATACACATTGGTACAGATAAGAGCTTGACACAAGCAATTCAGGACAGATAACTCCCTCAGGAATAGCAGTGAGAGTAGTGATATCATGAGGGTGGGGGAATGGTTGAGGAGGGAGAAGGGGGAGAAAGAGGGAACCCATCACAAGGTTGGATATATAGGCCCCCCCCCCCCGAAAAGTGGATGAATAACAGAAATGTGGGTAAAGAAAGACAATGGAACATGTGAGATACCAAATAATAATAACAATATACAATTGATAAAGGATTCACAAAGGTGGGAGGGTGGAGGAGGGAGGGGCAAAAAGAGGAGCTTATACCAAGGGCTCAAGTAGAAAATGTTTTGGAAATGTTGATGGCAGCATATGTATAAATATGCTAGATAAAATTGATGTATGGAATGTTATAAGAGTTGTAAGAGGCCCCAATGAATGATTAAAAAAACACACTACTAAATGTTTCTCCTTTAATTTATGAAGGTGGACAAATTATATTAGCTGTTTTTCTCATGCTAATTGACCTTACATATCTGAAACAAACCTAATTTGATCATAATTACTGTAATGTATTGTTGGACTCAATTTTTAATTATGCATTAATAAATTTTACATCTATATTTAATAGATTTATTTTTAATTTTTCTTACTTGGATTTTTTTCTATAAGGTTTTATATGAAAATTATATTAGCTCCATAAAATGAGTAGGGACTCTTTTTTTTGTGAGGAATAATTTATCAAATTTAAATAATTAATTTATAAAATTTTGACGCTAATCAATGATGAAGCTATCTGGATATAAACTAGTTTATTTGTAGAATAATTTTTGTTTATTATTTGACTTAAAGTTATGCTTATTCAAATTTTCTATTTTTTCGTAAGGCAGTATTTTCTTTTGCAAGAGAATTTATATTTTTTCTAGAGAATTTTCAGTTGCATCAAAATTTTCAAAGAATTTGTCATCAAGTGTTTTATGAAAATCTTATAATCTTAATTTTGCTTCAGCTTTAGTGATACTTTACTTTTCATGTTAATATTGTTTATTCATGCTCTTTTACTTGCATTTCTAATAAATTTCACAAATCATTTGCTGTCTAACTTGCTACCATGGAGAACTAGCTTTTAGCTTTAACTGTCTCTATTGTAGCTGTGATTAGTTGTGTGTAGCTTTAATTAAAATAATTTCTACTCCTATATTTGTTATTCATTCATTACAATTCTGTTTAATATTTTTTTGCTCCGCTTTCCCCACATGCTTGAATTGGATGTTTAGTTCATCAAGTTTCTGAGCTTCTCTAATAGGTAATTTTAAAACTGTAATTTTCCTACATATACTCCTTTAGCTTTGCAGTAAATTTAAAATATTAAACAACTTCCCGTTTTTCTCTTACCTTGGGGAATCATAGTGCGGTTATCTTACTAAACACTTTTGTTCTCTCTCAGTGGATCACAAATACAATTTTTATACCCTTACTTTCCTTTTTCTAAATTTCTTTTGAAAACAATTTTGTAGGAATTCATTTGACAAAGGTGGAATATTTACAATACATATTTAAATATATTCTTTTTTAAGCAGCATGTAAACTCTAACGATCTCATTATATTTTAGAGGTAAATGCTAAAATCACACTTTATTAGATGTATTTTATTCTGCTTGAATGGAGATATATAAGTGAAATTCCCTAACCACAGATCCAAGCACCATTACTATTCAGAAATATCTGTTGTTACTTCAAACAGGTTATTGTGAGGTTAAAAAAGAAAGCACATAACAAAAAAGGACATAGCTTATAGCAGAAACTTAATAAATGCTAACTAAATCTAAGTTTAGCCCAATAATAAAATGTTGATAATGCTTACATTAAAGATTTGAACAGAGATTTTCAATTAAAGCTCAAAAAGACACAGTAACCTATTAAAATGAAATGGGGAAAGATGGGATTAGAAAACCAAAAGGAGAGAACATGCTCAGTGTTTCTCAGACTCAAAGAACTGAAGAAAAAATTCAATAATTCAGTTAAAATAAAAATTTGACTGGCAAGATATTGAACAATGAAGGAAGAATTAAGGGAAGAGAGAGGACATACACAGTCACTGTACTAACAATAATGGTACCATATTATTCAGAATGGATGGTATTGAAGAAATTAGTCCAAGCTGCACTGAAGGTGTTAGGAAAAAACAAACCTATAGAAATTTATGGAATACCAGCTGGGCTGATTCAATAAATGGTTGTAACACTAGCTGTGTTCACTCAGCTACCAAGACATTTGCAACAAAGCTACCTGCTCAAGCGATGGGAAGAGCTCCATATTTGTGCTAATTCCAAAGAAAAATGATCCAACAGAATGAGGACATTATTGAACAATATCATTAATATCACATGAAAGTGAAGTTTCTTTTCTTTTTAAAAGTTAATTCAAATATAGACTCCGCAGAATATTAATAGGGAACTCCAAGAGATTCAAGCTGGACAGAGAATGAGGGATACCATTGCTTCTGACAGAAAGGAGAGACAACAAGAAATATATTACTTATATTTTATTGAGATACAAAGGAATATTACTGTGTTGATATTAACAAATTATTAATAACATTGCAAAAAATGAATAGAGCAGAACTTGCTTATTGACAAACAGGTAGTTGTTCAAACAGAGCAAAGAATACTCTATGGTTTTAAATCAGAAAATGTAAGTGTCAGGGCTGTCTAATTTTACCATATTTATTCAGTTTGTATGCTGAGAACATAACCTGAGAAGTAGAATGTGGTATTGGGTTTAGAAGAAAACTCATTAACAACACGGTGACACACCATGTTTGCAGAAAGCAAAAAGGATTTGAAGCACTTACTGATAAAAATCAAAGGCTACAGTTTTCAATATTGATTACTTCTGAACATTAAAGGGAACCAAAATATTCTCAACTAGACTAAGAAGTAACATCATGATATAGGGAGATGATACTGGCATTGTCATTGCTTTCATGTCACTTGGAACCACAATGGACACCCATGGAACCAGCAGTCAAGAAAAGATAATTACAAAATACTTCTTTTCAGTATTCAAAAGCAAATGTAGCATTTTAAGGACTAGAATCTATCCACGATACTTTCAGTAGCCTCCTTTGCTTGTGAAAACAGAATAACGTGTAAGAAATACTAACGAAGGACTAATTCCATTGAATTCTGGTGTTAGTGAAGACTATGGGATGTACCGTTGACTGCCAGAAGAACAAACAATCTTCTGCTTTGTAAAGATTTATACACTTGAAAACCTTGTGGGGTAATTTTATTCTCTACTGTAGAATTACTGTGAGTTGGAATCTATAGGAACAAGTTATCAGTTTGTTTCATCAGTGGAATTACTGGTGCCTTTGAACTTCCAACCATTCAGTTAGCATCTGAATGCTTAACCAGCAAATCTCAATTTTACTGATACAGTAGGAATTTATAAATATTTGTTGACTGATTAGATGCATGAAATAAAGGGAAAAAAGAGGAGCTTATATCAAGGACTCAAGTAGAAAATGTTTTGGAAATGATGATGGCAATATATGTACAAATATGCTTGATACAACTGATGTATGGAATGTTATCAGAGCCCCCAATAAAATGATTTTTTAAAATGGAATAAATAAGTGCATAATATTCTAAAGTTATTCATGGATGGGGTTATCAAGGTAAAACTACTCAGTGCAATAATATATGTTCATAATGATGGCTCATAATTTTCAATGCTGCAGTATGCTATGTTAGCTGGGAATCAAACAATATAATGAAATATAGAAAAAATATTCATGATCATTTAACATAAAAATTATGGCACTTATAGACGTAGGCTACATTTACTAGAAGATATACACTATATAATAAGTTATTCCCAATGAGTCCTAATTAATTAGATGACAAAACTTTAAAAATAATTCTATCATAAAATATGATCATCAATGTAGAAGAATTGCTAAATGGATAGGTCAGCGAAACCAGAAAACAAAGTCATAAAACCATTTATTGATATCAAGTTCAAAATGGTTTAACCAGAGCCAGGTTCATACTAGTTTCCTTTGACAGGTCCAGTTCACATTCTTTAGGAGACTTGGTAGTTTTCAAAGGGTGCTCCATCACCCCATCAAGGGTGATGCTCTCCAGAACATCATCTTTGCCCGTTTTGCTTAGTAATATGCACAGATTCAACTACTATCTTACAAGCCATGCTTCCATAAGTACATCTCTATGTAAGAACTCTTTCCTATGTTCTAGATTCACATTCTCTTGTATTTTCTAAGTGCTTCTGTCTGGATATTAAAAGACTCTTCT
The DNA here is from genome assembly GCF_000313985.2 of Echinops telfairi. Classification (NCBI taxonomy): domain Eukaryota; kingdom Metazoa; phylum Chordata; class Mammalia; order Afrosoricida; family Tenrecidae; genus Echinops; species Echinops telfairi. The sequence goes on from NW_022107407.1 coordinate 7,003,899, forward strand.
TTGAATTCAATATGTCCATGACTGAAATCACAAAAGAGCAAAGAACATATGCTTCAGGGACAGGCACATACCATTTTTATTTCCATGAACATGTCCATTTCACTTAATCTTTCTAATCTTCAGATTTCACTCCTATTAAAATAACCATTAGATCAGGGAGTCAAGATGGTGTCCAAGTAGAATCACCCACCCGGCCCTCCTGTTGTTAGACCAGAAAATTAAGAAGTAAGGAGGCCAGTAGTGGGAGACTGGGTGCTACACATAGATTCAGTGTACTAGGGTCTGGTTCAGACCTCCCCCTGAGATTTTCCCACGAAACTGTTTTAGAACTCGCTGAAACATTCCGAGTTTACTGTATCTGCCTGTGGGTTCCACTAAAATAACAATTAGTTTTATAGGTTTGTGTGGTGGTTAATTTTTATGTCAACTTTTGCTAGGTACTGGTATTCAGTTGTTTAGCAAAATGCTAGTCTAGTTGCTGTTATTTAAAGTAATTATTATTGTTAATTGACCTGGAGCCATTTCCAAAACAAGGTAGACATGTTAGAATAGAATTGTGCTCATAGCAATTCTAAGACTTTTCTGTATGAGTTAAAATCGCTAAGCTTTTTTTTTTTTCAATAAAGTGTCATGTGTTTATTTCTTTAAAAATGACAATGTTTGTCCTCTAAATAATGGCCACCGTGCTGCTAATTGAACATGATGGATTCAGGATCCTGGTTTGCCATCTGGGCCATGTGTCTCAGAACATCCTTTTCGTGATGATGCCAAGAAGCCTCCCACTCCGGGTCACCAGGCACTGCCGGAGCCCCAGTTTCCGGAAGATGTCCACTACCGTTTCCATGGGGGTGTGGTCCGTGACCGTGAAGGGACTGAGGTTCAGGATGCGCCGCAGCTTCAGAGGGTGGGGGCTGTTGGCTGGCAGCTCAGGGGGATCTTCGGTGAAGTACATGATGGAATTGCTCACGATGCCCTCCTGCCTCTGTCTGGCATTCTCCTGGCCTCCTGACTCAACCTGCATGTCCCCCGGCCCTGCTGGCGATCCAAACTGCGCTTAACTTTTATCACAACCAGGGACTCCCTAAACTGCTTATTTGTGATTAACTTTGTTGTCCTTAAGTAAAATAGACTATCTTCTATAATACAGGTAGTCCTCAATCAATCAATCAATCAAAAGTCTTAAGAGCAAAAAAGATGTTTCCTTGGGATTTCTTTGTATCCAAGCTATAAAGAGATATTTTGGCAGAACTCTCACTTAACTTTGCACTTTGAATTATTTCTGTTATCTGACATTCTATGAATTTTGTGTTGGCAGCTTCACATCATTGTGTGAAACAATTCTGGAAACATTTTTTTCTCTCTCTCTCTCTCTCTATATATATATATATACATATGTATGTATATATATATATACATACATATGTATACATATGTATACATACATACAAACATATACACAAATCTCACAGTTTTGGAGGCTAGAAGTCCAAGTTCAGAATACTGGCCCTAAGGGAGAGCTTTCTCTTTCCATATATTCTTGGGGGAAGGTCCTTGACTCTTCTGAGCTTCTGCTACTGAGTGAATTTCATGTGCCTTGACATTTCTTTCCCCAACTGTTTATTTCTCTTCTTATTTAATATACTTATATATCAAAAGAGATCACCTTGACCACACCCTATACTATTCCTCTCCCATTAATATTTAAAAAAATTCTATGATATAATCAGAAGCCTAATGTTTTATTTATAATAGAGGTTAAGATTTGCAATATATTTTTGGGTTTTGGGCTGGTAATTTTCAATCTATAATACCCACAAAAATATATTTCCATGGTTTAAAAATTTTAATTAAACTTTACATGGTTTCATTTAAAACATATTATTATAAGGGAACAGGAAGAAAGTCTACAGTATCAGGTTATGACTCATTCAATTCTAAACCAAAAGCTCCTACATCAAGTTGTTCTTCAGACATTGACTCTATGTTTAACAAATCTCTTCCCTAGATAGAAGTACAAAAATGACTTGTGCATGAAAAATGAGGTTTGTGTTATTTTTAAAGCTGTCCACAGAGTGACTTGAATACATTTAAGTGGTGTGTGAGAACTGAGTCACCCATGCTCACAAGGAAACACACAGTTGCTCTTGTTTGTAAAAGATGACATTTTGAAAGTGTTATTTCCTCTGTTGCCATAATCAGCCTGACTTGCACTTGACCTTTAGTTCCATGGCATACTGAGTGAGACAGCTGGAAGGAGTTAGGAAGCTGGTTTTGGTCATTGACAAAGAATTCTTTGGTCTGTCAATAGCAATTCAGCAGCTGTTATGTATCTACATACCTGGCATATCTATAACCACTATAACAACTGCTGGGAATGGGGGCAGAAGGGATGAGGAATGACTTGTAATTATCTCAATGGCTCTAACTGGGTTTCTATACATTGAACAAGTCCAACCCCTAGGTAGCCAAGATAGTTTTGCAGGTATGAATATAGAACTATGTAAAGAAAAAGTAAGGGGAGCCAGGGTGGTTAGAAAAAGATGGAAAATTATAAGTAATAGATGTAGTACTAAAGAAAGAAGTTATCTGGGACACATAATCTGGAGAAGATGGAAAGCAAAGTTGAAGGAAAGATTGATGAAAGAATGATTAGCTTCCATTTCAAAAATGACCTTTCTATTTTGTCTTATACATTTTTTTCAACAAAATAAAAAGCAATTACACTATGGACTATGCTGGGCACAAAGTAGACTGCATTTGTGGGAAGATATGATGGAGATCAGGGTCAGAACAAGGCCAGAAGTCACCTGCAGAACAGACCATCAATTGCTCATATGTGAGTTCAAATGGAACGTGAAGACAAATAAAACAAATGCACGAGAGACAAAGTACAACCTTGATTATTACCACCTGAATTTAGAGATTATCTCAATAATAGACTTGACACAGTGAACAGATGACATCATCATATTATACACGAAGAAAGTAAAATATTATTAAAGAGACAGGAAAGAAAAGAGGAAAATAGACAAAAATGGATATGTAAAGTAATTAAAGTGATCAGAAGAAATAATGAAGGGGAAAAAAGTCCAACAGATCATATCAAAGAATAAATGAAGAAGACAGAATACAGTATTGTAATTAAATGTGAAAAGACTCAGAGTTAGAAAATCAAAGAGAAGAACATATTAGAATTTCTCAAGCTTAAAGAAATGAAAAAACTCATGCCTTGAATAGCAATGTTAAAGAAGTCAAAGAGCAAAATATTGAATGATGCAAGAAGAATAAAAAGAAGATGGAAGGAAATACAGAGAGTCACCATACCAAAAATAATTGGTATATATGGAGAACGAAGAGCAGTCTCTACTTAAGGTCTTGGTGAATGACAGGAATTTGCAGGATACCAAGTGAAATGCTTCAACAAATGGACGTAATATTGGAAGACGCACTCCCTAGTCTATGTCAATAAATTTGAAGAAAACTACCAGACCAATTGAGTGGAAGAGGTCCAGATATGTGCTTGTTCCAAAGAAAGGTGATCCAATGTTGTTGCAAGATACCATTGAGTCAACTCAGACACATAATGACCCTATGCACAACAGAGCCAACCACTGTCTGGTCCTGTACCAGCTTCACAGTTGTTCCTATGCTTGAATCCATTGATGCAGCCACTGTGTCAAGCCTTCTTGTTGAGGACCTTCCTCTTTTTTTGCAAACATTCCAGTTTAATAAACATGATGCCCTTCTCCCAACTGGTCTCTCCCAACAATATGTCCAAGGTATGTAAGACAAAGCTTTGCAATCCTTACCTCTAAGGAGCACTCTGACCTTACTTCTTCCAATACAGATTTGTGGGCCTTTCAGAATTCTTCATCAGCACCACAATACAAACGCATCAATTCCTCTATGGACCTTCTTATTCAATGTCCAACTTTCATATGCACATGATGCAATGGAGAACAACACAGTTTTGTTCAGGAGCACCCTAGTCCTGAAAGTAACATCCTTGCTATTCAATATTTTAAAGAGATCTTGTGCAGCAGATTTACTTAATGTAATACATCTTTTGATTTCTTGAGTGCTGCTTCCATGAGCAAAGATTGTGGATGCAAGTATGGCAAAATCCTTGACAACTTCAACCTTCTTTCCACTTATCATGATGTTATCTATTTGTCTAGTTGTGACGATTTTGGCCTTTCTTACCTTGAGTTGTATACCACACTGAAGGCTAGAATCCCTGATCTTCATCAGCAAGTGCTTCAATTCCTTTTTACTTTCTGTATGCAAGGTTGTGCCATTTACATATCACAGCTTGTTAATAATCCTCCCTCCAGTCCTGATGCTTTACTCTTCTTCATATAATCTAGCTTCTCTGATGATTTGCTCAGCATACAGACTGAACAAGTATGATGAGACAGTTCAACCATGTATGACACACACCTTTCCTGATTTTAAATCATGCAGTATTCCCTTCAACTGTCTGCACAACTGCCTCATGATCCATGTCCAATTTCCTCATGAGCACAGTGAAGTGTTCTTGAATGCTCATTCTTCTCACGGTGATCCAGAGTTTGTGATGGTCCACACAGTGGAATGCCTTTGCACAGTCAAGGAAACACAGGTAAGCATCTTTCTGGTATTCTCTGCTTTGAGTCAAGATCCACCTGACATCAACAATGATATCCTCTGATCCATGTCTTCTAAATCCAGCCTGGATATATAGTAGTTCCCTATCAATGTACTGCTGCAACCCATTGTTGGGTGATCTTCAGCAAAAGTTTATTTATGTGAGATATCGATATAGCTCTATAGTTTGAGTATTCTGTTGCATCACCTTTCTTTGGAATGAGCTCAACTGTGGATTGCTTCCAGTCAGTTGGCCAGGTAGCTGTCTTCCAAGTTTCCTAGAATGGATGAGTGAGTGGTTCCTGTGGTTCTTTAGCTTTCTGAACATCTCAATTGTTATTCAGTCAATTATTGGAGCCTAGTTTTTACCTAATGAACTCAGTGCAGTTTGAAATTCTTCCTTCAGCCTATTGGTCATTGGTCATATGCTACCAACTGCAATGGTGGAATATGGACCAGTTCTTTTTTGGTACAGTGACTCTGAATACTCCTTTAATCTTCTCTTGATGTTTCCTGCATAATTCAATATTTTGACTACAGAGTATTTCAAAAGAAAATATTAAACAATACTAATACTATCACCTGCAAGTAAAAATGTGATGAAATTAAAAAATGGTTACAGCCTTTCATCTAAAGAGAGCTATCAGAAATTTAAAATTTTCAACAAAATGAAATGACACAGTGACTGAAATAATAGGCTCAAACATAGAAAAAATTGTGAAAATGGCCTAGATTGGGTAATGTTTTATTCTCGAATAGTTTTTTGGTTCCTATGACTTGACAGCACCCAATAATATATCATCTTAAACTTACTTGGCATTATCCCTGAATATACAGGTTTGCATATAAGTCTTGTTTAAATATGATGTATTTAAGTGAGAAGAGCAACAGCTTTGAAACAAACAGAGTTGAGTTCAGCTTTAACTGCTCTCCTTGACTCCTGTCAGACTCAGTCTCTTTATCCAAAGAATACAACAAACAAACAAAAACTGGGACAAGAGTGAATTCTAATGTGTAGTGTAAGAATTTTAGATAGTGCTAATGGAAGACACTAATTATATGGCAGCAATCCAACCAGATTACATACAAATAGCATTATTTTTCTTTTTTTCTGCTGCATGATAGGCTTTTCTGATACATTTAAGGTGAATATATAAAGGGAGGTATTTGAAAAATTATTACATGTATGTTAAATGTCAGATATTAACCTTCAGTTGACATAAATATGGATCTGGAATAGTGTTTTATTTATTTTAACACTGGTTCCTTTTTTCATAAGAAAAATGTTAACTTGGGAGACCAAAAGCAAAACTTAAACAAACAAACAAACAAACAACTCATTGCTGTCAAGTTGAAACTGACTTCATAGTGACCAGACCTATTCACGGGGCAGACCCTGAGGGCAGCCCTGACCCTGTGAATTTCTGTGATTGTAAATATGTTGGGGAGTAGAAAGCCCCACCTCGGTGCCTGGTGGCTCCAAGGGACCTTGAGAATTGCAGCCCAACATGCAACCATTATGCCATCAACCAAAAAGGGAGCTATAGGCCCAAAATGATGGAAATAGGGCAAAGCATTGGGACAGTTGATAAGCTGTTGCGTACAAAAAAATGATCTGCTCTGTAAACCCTCATCTAATTCACAATAAAAGGTGTTTTATTTTAAATAAAAGAGACAGAACTTATTGAAGAAGAAATTAAAGGGTAGAAAAAGGATAAGGAATGGCACTAGGAAACAGTGGTATAGGATTAGTTATATTACATTGAGGGGATTGCGATGGATGAGTTGGAGCAAACTGTGGGAGAGCTGTTGACTTTAAAACTGATGATCTGCTCTTCTCCATAACCCTATACACCATTCACAATAAACAAGTTAAAAAAAGAATACGTTAAAATCTGCACATTGCCTGGAAGTTGATAGTCATAACTAATAAATCACTAGGTATAAATAACTGATCTGCCTTATTTCATAATATAATTGTAAAAATGTTCTTAATAGTTACAAACCATGGGGCCAGAAATAATATTTATAAAATGTTTGAAAATCAGTAATTCACAACCACCAGTCACTCCTGTGGAAAACAATGAGGCTCTTTTATCCTCTAAAGATTCATTCTGTCCTAAATAAAGATTTATTGTGTCCTATAAGTTCACTTTGAATCAGAATGGACTCAAGGTGGCAAGTTTGGCTTTGCTTTTTGGTGGCACTGTTGGTTAAGTGTTGGGCAGATAAATTTAATGTTGGTGGTTCAAACCCACAAGCAGCTCCTCAGGAGCAAGATGAGATGATCTGCTCCCATGAAGATTTCCAGAGGTTCTGAAATCCTGTATGGGGTCACTATGAGTCCAGATTAACTCAGTGGTAGGGGGACTTTTGCCCGCCCCCCCGAATCTTGGTGGCATAGTGGGTTAGATGTTGGGTTGCTAACCTCATGGTCAACCATCTGAACTCACCAGCTGCTCTTTAGGAAAAAGATTAGGTTTTGGGTCTCCATAAAGATTTCCAGCTTCAGAAACAAACAGCATAATACTACTGTTTCCTGTAGGGTTGCTATGAACTGAAATTGATTCCAAAGTAGGTCGATTTTGCCTTATTTGGCCCAAGCTATGGTATTTTCAATCACTTCCCATGCATCTGAAAGTTGGACTTTGAATAAGGAAAACCAAAGAAGCATTAATGCATTTGAATTATGGTGCTGGCAAGGAATATTGAAAATGTTACAGACTGCCAAAGGGAAAAAAAAAAACCCAACTAATCTGTTTCGGGAGAAGTACAGCCTGAATGCTCTTTAGAATCAAGGATTTGAGACTTCATCTCACGTTCTTTGGACATGTGATCAGCAGGAATCAGTCTCTGGAAAAGGACATCATCCGTGGTACCCTAGAGGGGTAGTGACAAAAGGAAAGGCCCTTGACAAATGCATTGACACAGTGGCTGCAACAATGGGCTGAAACATAACATTTGTGAAGATGGTGCAAAAACAGGTGGTAATTTGTTCTGTTGTACATAGGATCTCTAGGCATCATAACTGATTCAATTATGACTCTTAACAACAACGTATTTGAGAAGCTCAATATCATCACCCAAAATAAGTAAATGGATCCACTGTGGAACAGAACATAAAATTATGATATATAAGATCACAAAAGCTATTGATTAAGAAATTGAAGAATTCTACCAATGACTTCTGTTGAAAATTGATAAACATGCAGTCCACATGCATTTGATAATTATTGGCAATTTGAATGCAAAAAATAGCAACACAGAGGAAGGAACAATAGTTGGAAAATGTGGAATTGATTTTAGAAACGAAGCTGGAGTTTGCCAGAAAATGTTTTGTCCATAACAAATACCTTTTACAATATACACATGGACATTTGAATTATGACATTGGTGAAAAATACTGAATACTGAAAATACCACAAACTTTAAGAAGACAAGCAGATCTGTTTTGCAAATACGGTTTTGCTCCTTAAAATTGAGGATGTGACACTTTGTCGCATATTTTATCCATGTTATGAAGAAAGACTAGTTTCTGGAGAAGGACATCATGGGCTGCTGAAGTAGAAGGGCAACAAAAAGAGAAAGACCCTCAACAAGATGGATTAACATAGTGGCTACAACAGTAACCTCAAACATAACAACTGTGAGGTTGGTTCAGGACATGGCAAAATTTCATTTGTAGTAAATATGGTAACCAAGAGTACAGAATTATTCAAGGGTTTCTAGCAACAAAAACAGAATTTGTAGTTTTTTGTTTCACATCACTAAGTGACTAATATAGCTGGCATTTTTGCTTATCTAAAGTAAAATATCAGTGAAAACGAGGAAGGCCTTTGGCAAGATTGACTAACAGTGGCCACAACAATGGGTTCAAACATAACAACAATTGCGAGGTTGGCACAACACCAGGCAGGGTTTTGTGCTGTTGTATACAGGGTCACTATGGGTCAGAACTGACTTGATGGCACTTGAAAACAACAGCAATTATATTTAAGAAAAATGTTTACTCTGCTATTGAAGAACATAAATGTGTGGAGGTCTTCCCCAATTGACATTCAAATCAGGAATTTGCCATGGAGTGGTTGGACAGTTAACACTAAAATCTTCACTTGATGGTCAGTGGGCTTGGAGCTATGAGTCCCAGTGTATCCTCATTGTCCTCTGGAAGACAAGTATCCACTCTAGATATTTTAGTCTCTTTAAAGTTCCATCGCCCACATTTCTTGGGGGTTATTTGCTGATTTGCCTATTTATCTTTCTTGAGAATTAGGTCACATTACTTCTATGACAGTATATTGAAATAAGCTGGGTATGCCCAGAGACCTGATTCACTTGCACAGAATCAATTGATATCCCTGGATTTAATCTTGAGCCCTGATGGTGCAGTGGGTTACTTGTTGGGCTACTAAATGCAGAGAACATTTGAAACCACTACCCGGAAAAATTATGAGACTTTCTACTCCCATAAAGAGTTAAAGTCTTGGAAACACACAGGGGAAGTTCTCCCTTGTTCTATAGGGTCACCATGAGTCAACTTTAACTTCCCTTGGACCCACAATCAAAGCATATGTACTACATTGAGTGATGTGCTACAAATGGCCTCTTTCCACTGTTAAAAAGCAAAGATGTCACTTTGAAAACTAAGATGGCTTGATTCCAGTGATGGTATTGTTAGTGGACTTGTCTACATGCAAAAACTGGGTAATGAATCAAGAATACTGAAGAAAATGAAATGCGTTTGAGTTATGGTAGTGCCAAAGAACAGGGACAACGAACAAATCTATTTTGAAAGAAGTACAGTCAGAATGTTCCTTAGAAGTGAGGATGGTGGAAAAAACCTTGCCTACTTTGGTATGTTACCAGGAGAGATCAATCCTGAGGAAGGACTTCATGCTTGGCAAAATAGAGAAGTAGTGGAAAAGAGAAGGTCCCTTAATAAGATAAATTGACACAGGGGTTGCAACAAAATTCTCAAACATAAGAATGATTTTCAGGATGGGGCAGTGCCAGACAATACTTCCTTCTGTTGTGCATGGGCTTATTATGGGTTGGAACAACACAATGACACCTGACAACAACAGCAATAACATTTTGCCCTGAGAAACCTAGCTAGACACTCAGGTCTGTGTCTATGATAAGAATTAATTGATGAAGTGCTCTTTTTAGGTCTCACGTCTTATGTTGTTGCTGGGTGCCATTGAGTCAGCTATGATTACTAACACTTTATATTCCTCTTAAAGGATTATGACATCTTCTGTTTTGTGGAATGAGGAATGAAGTGAATAGTCACTAGATATATCAACACAATAAAATATGTAACGTTTATTAGATAAAAGGGAGAACCAGGAAATGTCAAAACATTCAATTTCAGAAAGGCAAGTGTAAAAATCGATAGAACTTTCATAGCTTTGAATAAATCAAGCTCACATTTTGAATGAACAACCAATCAGTCTAATAATGTTGAAATTCATATTTTCATAGAATTGGACTTAAGATAACTATTCTCTAAGGGGAATAATGATTTTGTTTCAGTTCCATTGATCAGATTCACAAGCATAAATACATCAACACAAATCTAGTATAAATATCCATTGTGATAATAAAAGATACTTAATAAAATTTAAAATAATATTGCTTACGAAATGTGAAGACATTCAAATGCTTTGTATAAATTGGCTCCATAGGTGTCTTGATAATATGGTAAATGAGTTTCTTAATGTAATGAGCTTTTTGAAAATAGCCTATGGAGAAGAGTTATATTATTTTCTAGCTAAACTCTTGAATCAGATGCTCATCTTTACAGGTGAAAGTACTAGTTTGGGGTTAATTGGTAGGCATTTCAGAAATTTTAATAAAGTCACATGAGATGTTCAATTTGTTTATCAACAAATGTTCCTTCTCATTTCAGGCCATTGGTCTCAAATGCTTCAAAAAGATGAATACTTTCCAGTGCCAACAAAGCTAGAGAAATTGCATCAGATGGAACAAGTAACAGAAATAAGGCAATGACAGATGCCAAGCAGGAGCTCAATAAATGTTTGTGGGTATGGCATAGAGTTATACAAGATGGAGTGTGACCTCATGAGGCAGTGGTGGAAGAATCTGAGTTTCAGTGTAAACATATGTGTCTGCCAATGAAACATATAAAACATGTACTCTTGAGAAAATTTCCTAGAATTTCATTTGTATATAGAAGTGGCCATAGTATCTTCTGTATAAGTATTATTGTAAAATAATAGCCACACAAAGATAATTCTCAGGATATTTACCTTTAAATTCAGACAAAGGATGTTAGAGATACCTACAAGCTTTGACTAGCTATAGGTTTTCATGATTGATTATCTCATTTAAAAAAAAACATCGTATTTAAAGTTTATCTTTTTAATTTTTATTTCTCTTGTCCCTCCATAAGGACTTTTCCAGTTACCTTTTTACACGGCAAGTTTTGCTTGGATATCAGAAATTGGAGTTGTTAATGTTGTTTCCAAGCCTGTAAAAATGAAGCATGTCACTTTTAATAGCTGCCTCCACTTGTGCTTCTAAATCTGATCAATTTTTCTGTGAGCCTTGTACGTGGAGAAATGGTTACAAGAAACATACTAGCAGAATTGTGCAGAGTGAGTCCAAAGCACTTCCAGCCACCAATTTAGAATCCAGGACAATGGCAAAGTAGAGCTGCCATGAAAAGAAAGGGGAGACCAACATTCCAAAGACGAAACAGGAGATTCCGGAGACCACCTAGCCAGTCTTGTCTGCCAGCTGCCGTACAAGGTTATTGAATACAAGCATTATAGCTGAAGTCTGAGAAAGGACTCGTTTTCAGCCATAACATCTGGACATTCATAACAAGGCTGGATTATCAAGCCACAAGAGACTGCACCAGTGCTTATCCACTCTTTCTATACCCTATACCATCTATGTAGCACTGCCAAATTCCATCTTTAGATCAAACTGGCTATGTCTCTCAGTTGCAAAACATTGTTAGATAATGTCACACAGATGTTCTGCTAAGATCCGTGACTGATACTTAAATATCCAAACTGAGTTCAGTGTATCTCTCAAAAATTCACTGCTGTCAAGTGAATTCTGTCTCATAGCAACCCACAGAGTAGAACTGCAGTAAGTTTAGTGGTGCTTAAGTTGATCTTATGTTTTCCCAGTCTCTAAAGTGGCTATGCCAGTTGCTGACAACTTCTCATGAAATTTACTTAATCCCTGACCCTCACACATTGAATATGATTTTTCTTTTTTCTTAGATAATAGGAGTCACTAAAAGTGAAATTCCCTTCAACACCTTCATTCTTTGATTTCAATATTTAGTAATATTTTACTTGCATGCCTCCTGGACTTTTCTAATTAGTGAAAATTAATGCTATGTCTGGATGTTATTTAACCCTACTCATTCACTCTTTTCCCTATGGGACCTTTTTCCATAAAATATCCCCTCTCCAGATGAAATATCCAGCTTCTTTCTCTTCACTATCTCCTTCTCAGGTTAAAAACATATCCATCTCTCACATGTTTTGCAGATTACACATACATACATATATGAGTTCGGTATATGTACTGGTAGTTGTAACACTTTATGGAAAGGAGTGACTTTTTAAATCACTCACAGAAGCTTTATATTGCTACAATGGGGGTGGATTTCTTGACTTTTCTATATTACATTTTCATTTCAAGTAATGGTCTTCTTTGTCTCCTTTCACAGATTTTTTTTAACTGAAAAAAAAATGTCGACTTGCTCTTTTCATTTCTCCACACAATTCTTTGTCCGCTATATTATGACTACTGGATTTAGTTGATATATGTTGAAGTCTCCAACTAAGTTTATTCATAAAGATCATCCGGATCTGCCCAAACTTAGGGCTGCTTTGCTAAGCTTGTTTAGTTTGAGTGCAGCCACATTTTAAGCTCTCCTAGGGGTAGATTAAGTATGGCAATGCGTATCACAGTCCTGGTGGTTCAAGCTCAATAGCTGTTCTGCAGTGAAAAAATGAGGCTGTCTGCTCCACAAAGAAGTACACTCTAGGAAACCCTATGGAATAATTATATCCCATTCTAGTGAGCTCTGTCTATGGGGATGGGGCCCTACCAAACAGATCAAAACCTGCTGTGTCACTGTGAGAGGAGCATTGAGGTACGAAAGATATGATGATTCTGGGTCCCTTTCTATTGGGCACACACTGAGCCGGGGGTCCCCGCCCCTAAGGTCTGATGACCAACACTTTCACAGACAGTGATGGCAATTGTCTTCTTCCCCTTCTCTTGGAATACTCCAATCCTTAGTCCAAGAGTGCAGGCAACTTCGAGGCAGGGCTCAGTTCAATCAGCCAGGACTTTATGTTAAGTTCTCCTGGTGTAACGCCTGTGTTATGCCAGGCTGCCTGTATGGTCACCATCCAAGGTCATCATGCTGTTTTGCACATGACATGTTTCACTGAGGCTTGAGTAGAAACATATTTGTAGTGTCTACCCAGGAACATAAAATCTGCTCCATTGTCCCCCTCGGTTCCCTACAACCATTGTTTAGCACCCCTCTCAGATGTGAGGCTACTTCTCCCCAATAACCAACCTTACTCACCAACAGAACTATCAGCATCTCCTCTGAAATGTCGATGTTCCCCTCCCCTGGTCTTAACTTGGGTTTCTGGCAAGGATCTCATTCCATTCCTATGGGTGGGCTCCTTGATTGGCCCCAGCCTTGCTAGATGTTTTATGGACTCAAGTAGAAGGTCATCTCCCATATCCTCCCTCTTGAGGGAGTAGCCCCAGACAATGTGAGGTCTCCTCCTTCAGGTTGGCTCCTGTGGAGTGCGCAAAAGGGAGGTGATGTATGCTTCATGGCTGGTAGGTAACTTTCTCCCTTTTGTTCAGGAATTGGTTCCTAAAATTTGTCTAATTGGTGTTTCTTCTTACAGTGGTGGTCGCATATAATACTTGTTCTTTGTGCTTGACTTACTTCACTGAGCATAATGGTTTCCAGGTCCTTCCATGTCCTGTGGTGTTTTCTCTTTTCATCACTGTTTTTTAGGGAAGCATAGTATTCCATTGTGTGTATGTACCATAGTTTCTTTATCCATTATTCCACGGTTGAGCAGTTGGGCTGCGTCCAGTTCCTTGCTGTTGTGAACTGTGCTGCTATGGGCATACATCCACTCATGTTATATCTCTTAGTTCTTTAGGGTCCCTGGCTAATAGTGGCATTATGGATCATATGGGATTTAAATTCCTGGTCTTGCCATATCATTTTCCACACTGACTATATTTACATTCCACAAAGAGTATATATGAGTTCCAATCTCCACTTTTTCGCCAGGACTTGTTGTTTACTGTTGTTGCTTTTTTTAAAAATTTGGACTAGCATTGTGGGTATAAAGTGGGATCTCATTGTGGTTTTACTTTGTATCACCCTGATGGTTAGTGATCATGAGCATTTTTTTACGTGTTTGTTAGCCATTTGTACTTCATTTTTGTTCATGTCTTTTTCCCATTTCTTAATTGGGTTGCTTAGTATTTTCTTGTTCAGTTTTTTGTAGAATTCTGTATATTTTGATAATTAGCCCTTTGTCTAATATATTTTTGGTAAAGATTTTTACCAATCAGTGGGCTCTCATTTTTCTCTACTGATGAAGTCTTTAGATGTAGATAAGTGATATCATTTCAGCATTTCCCAGTCATCTTGTTTGTCTTCTGCTGAGTGTGCCTCTCCCATTATACTTGGTAGTGTACACATGTCCTGTAATAGGGCTCTTACATTTGTTACAGCTTTCTCATTGATGATTCTGAGAGCTTTGGGCTTTACATTTAAGTCCTTAATCCATCTTCAGTTTATTTTTGTGCCAAGGAAAGGTATAGGTCTTGTTTCATTCTTCTGCATTTGGCAATCCAGTTTGTCCAACACTATTTGTTGAAGAGGTTGACTTTCTCCCACTGGATCTTTCTAGGTCCTTTGTCAAAGATTAGATAGCTGCAGGCTGTTGCATTTATGTCTCGGTTTTCTGGTCTGATCCATTGTTCTATGTGTTTCTCATTGTACCAGTATTAAGCTGTTTTGACTACTGTGGCTATGTAGTAGGTTTTTAGGTCAGGCAGTGCGAGGTCTCCTCCTATTTGGTTTCTTCTTTTTAAGGAGTTCTTTGTTTTTATCCTAGATCTTTTGCCTGTCCATATGAAATTGGCAATTAGTTTTTTTCATTGCTTTAAAGAATTTATTTGAGATTTGAATTCGTATTGCATTGTTGATGTAGATTGTTTTGGTAGTATTGCCATCTTCACAATATTGTCTGCTTATCCACGAGTGTGGGATATTCTTCCATTTATGTAGGGCCTTTTTAGTTTCTTATAGCAATGTCCTATATTTTTCTCTGTATAGTTCATTTGTTTCTTTAGTTAAATTTATTCCTAAGTACTTCGTCTTTTGTGTATTATTGTAAATGGTATTGATTTCTGAATGTTTTTTTCCTGGCTCTTTTTACAGGAAAATACAGAAATCCGACGGATTTCTGATTATTAACTTTGTATCCTGCTACCTTGCTGAATTTCTTGATTGTTTCCAGTAGTCTTTTTATGAAGACTTTTGGGTTTTTCACATATAGGACCATACCATCTGTGAATAGGGAGAGTTTCTGTTTGTTTTCCCTTGACTTTTTTTTTTTTCATTGTCTGATGGCTCTAACTAAAACTTCCAACATGATGTCGAATAAGAGTGGTGATAGGGGACATCCTTGCCTGGTTTGTGTTTTCAATGGAAATGTTTCTAGCTTTTCCCCATTGAGCATGATGTTGGCTGTTAGTTTCTCATATATGGTTTTTAGTATGTTGAGCAATTTTCCTTCTATTACTATTTTGTTGAGTGTATTGAACAGCTATGGGTGCTGGATATTGTCAAATGCCTTTTCTTCATCTGTTGATATGATCATGTGGTTTTTATTTTTTGCCTTGTTTATGTGGCAAGTTATATTGATTGTTTTCAAATATTGAACCATCCCTGTATACCTGGAATGGCTCCCGCTCGATTAAGGGAAATTATTTTTTTGATATGCTGCTGTATTCTATCGGCCAGGATTTTGTTTAGGATTTTAGCATCTATATTCATGGGGAACATTGTCTATAATTTTCAGCCTTTGTCGGGCCTTTGCCTGGTTTGGATGTCAGTATAATCCTGGCTTCATAGAATGAGTTTGGGAGTTTTTTGTCTTTTTCTATGGTCTGGAAGAGCTTGTGTAGTATTGGTGTCAGATCTTCTTTGAAACCATCTGGCCCTTGGCTTCTTTTTGTTTGGTAGTTTCTTAATCACTTGCCCAATTTATTTTTTTGTCATGGGCCTGTTGAGTTTTTTTCAATATCAGTCTGCATTAATTTGATGGCTGGTGTGTTTCTAGGTATCTGTCCATTTCCTCTAGAGTGTTGAATTTGTTTGAGTACAGATTTTCTTAGTATGTTATTATTCTCTTTCTTAGCTTTGGAACTGTTGTAATTTCACCATTTGTATCTCTTAATCTGGGTACTTACATCTTTCTCCCCCCCCCCCCTTTGTTAAGTTTGCCAGTAGTCTATTTTGTTAATCTTTTCAAAGAACCAGTGTCTTGTTGATTTTTTCCATTTTTTGTTTTGTTTTTCATATAATTTGTTTTTGTGTTGACCCTTGTGATTTCCTTCTTTCCTTTATTGGAGTGATTGTATTGTCCTTCCAGTTCTTGGAGGTGTCGTGTTAGTGTGCTGATCTTAGATTTTTCTTCTTTTTTCATGTGTGTTGATAGCTATGAATTGGCCTCTGATTACTCCTTTCTCAGTAACCCAAAGTTAAATTCTTCTCTCTCTCTTTTTTAACAGTATTCATTCACTTGATTTCTAAATATTTCTTTAATTAAAGCTCTCTCTCAGGTTCAGAACTAGTCCCTTTGATTGGAACACTACTTTCCACTGCATTCATCAGGTTAATATTGATTGACCCTTCAGATTTTTAATTGTAATATAACTTTGGTTCCCTTTCCTCATTATCTGAGTCTGAATAAGGTTCCACTAGATTATGCTATATTTTCAAGCTTTCCTTATTTTTTTCTATTACTTTAACAATTACTGAGGGATTGCATATGTCATGTTCCTTCTTTTATTCTTAAGGGTTAGATCAGTTACCACCGAGTAGTATCCATCATTTTTCTGGATCATGGATGAAATGGCAAATCCATTATTTCTCTGATATTAAGTAATATAAAGTTTGATAGTCATTCTCTAAACCATGGTTTAATTCAGCAATCAAAGGTTTAGTCCAATAAAATTTTCAGAATGTATTGCTATTCCTTTTGTTAGTTGTCATTGAGTCATCCCAAAATTTACCACAGCTATTAAAATTTTGCCTGATTCCTATAGCTCAATCTAGACCGGTAGCCTCTAGATGGTAGACCAACTCACCTGATGATTTTTTTCTACTTTGTTTTGTGTTGAAAAGATACAGGGGCCAAAAGGTAAACATAGCTATGCTATTTTTACTAGATTCAGTGTTGTCAACTGTCCTATTACATTCTAAACATGGGTGATTCTTTCTCTTTTCCTTTGTAAGATGTGTGTGTGTGTGTGTGTGTGTGTGTGTGTATTGTGTGTTTTCAAGCAGCCTGCTGGAAATTTCCAACTGTACTTTCTATGCCAACAGTACTCTGTTTTACTGAAGCTTGCCATTCTCCTCAACCCTGATTTTTCACTCATCTAATCCAAACACACTGAAGATAGTCCATCAGTCCTACTAAATTCACTTAGACAATTGATTTCTAGGGTTCCAAGTCAACTCTTGGTGAGTCAGGGTACACATATAGTTCTTTAGTAATTGTCTTTCTTGACTTGCTCGAATGAAAATGGATGGAATTTCTAACACCCATTCCTCAATAATAAACACTCACTAGTTCTCTTGAATCCTCACATTCACAATTCTATATATTTATTGTAAAAGAAGAGCTTAAATATCCTGTGATGAGTGAGAATTTAGTACAAGCAGTCCCATGTTACTCAAATCTAAATTACATACATTGCATATGAACTGATCCTCGTAAAGCCTATTATATTGAAAATTCTAGGTATGTACAATGGCTAATAATAACAAAAGACCAAACCCACTGCCATTGAGTCAACCCCTCCTTTTCTCGTTGTTGTTATTAAATATTTTATTGAAAGCTCTTACAGATGTTATAACAATCCATAATGCAGTTAAATCCAGCATAATTTTACAATTGCTACCACCATCAGTTTCAAACATTTTCTTTCCTTTTGAACTCTTGATATCAGTTCCCCTCTATCCCCTCCCCCCACACCTTACCTCCAGGAACCGTTATTATTCAATGTATTCATTCACCTGCAATTCTCTTATTCGTTCCCCTTCAGTGGGGTTGTACAGTCATCATTTCAATCAGCTTCCCCTTCCTAACCCCTCCTCCCATACCATCAGGTAATCATTGCTCTTGTTACTGTTTCTGAAGGGTTATCTATGTTGGCTTTCATGCATTGAATGTTCTTAATTATACAAACAAGCACAAACAGATCTAACAAGATTAATGAGGTAAAACAAAGCCATAATAGTAAGGAGAGAAATAATGAAGAAAAAAGGATAGTTATGTATTTCATCAAGGGATGGAATCAATTCCTTATTTTTGATGCATCAAATCATTATCATTATTATGATAAAGATGTTTTAGTATATCTAGATGTTTAAAAGTTTATGCTTAGAAAAGTTCTGATATTATGTATAAACTATCCCTAATATTCTGACTTACATAAAAATTTGACTCCAAGATATATTTAGGATTGAAACTCATTAGTAATTTGGGAATTTTCTGTATCCTTTTTGCCAATGTTACATTTTATTTCTTGAAACTCATTTCAATATCTATTTTCTTTTTGCCTCCATTTAATCTTAAATTTTAATATTCTATGTTTGAATGGAGGACCCTTCTCCCTATGTGCAGTACACACAAAGATACCTTGAATTCTTTACCTGTGTTTCTATGAATGAGACTGGTAATGAATAGGCCCTTGACTGAGGCTGTTTTCACTTAAATTAACATGAAATCCTGATCCTATATGACTAGTCTTTTTTTTTTAATTATTGGTTAGGATTTAATACATATATGGTATCATGCCATGTTTCAATCATATCAGTAAAATTGTACAATTGTTATCACAATTGGTTCCCAAATATTATTTTTCTGCATGGACTCATTGACATTGTTTCCCCACCAGCACCACTGTATCCCCCTCCCCCTGAAACCTTTATTCTACTTGCTGTCCCTATGGGTTCATCAATCCTGAGTTTCATATACTGAAAAATGGAAAAGCATATAACACAGCTTCAACAGGGTGACCTCCATTGACATAACACCTGTGAGATATACTCTAATATGAACAAGTGAAAAACAAACAAAACAATACAAACCAAAAATACAGAAACATTTGGAAACCAGAGCCGGTCCAGCCCACATCATAGGGGGGATCTACTGCCAAATGTTTAGCTGTTCAATTCAGTTTTATTCCTTTGATTGTCTATACTCCTCTCTTAAAAACACTCTGTTTAGTGATCACTTTCCTCCAATCCCTCAATTTTTGATAAGGAGAGTTCTCTGGAGGCTTATTTCCTAGGTGGTTCCACAAATTAATCTTGGGCTCTTACTGTCATCCGTTGCCTTCTGCATAAGAGATTCTGACAATTCAGACTCAGATACTGATCCCTCCTTCATCTTCAGATTACATGGATTCCAACCCTTCAGTGAACGATGATGGTGTGCTGCTTTCATGTGGTCTTATTTGACTTCCCACTTATATGGCTGCTTGTTTGAAGACAATATTTTAAGACCCCAAATGTTTTTTATCTGAGAGATGGGCACCATCTGAATTCTTTGTCACATTTTGATAAAGGACCTGTATCTTCTGTGTTCCCTTCCTGAGGGTGAATATTGAGCAGGACCATTATGCAAGAACTAATTGTTCTTAAGTTGAAGCTAGGATTTAATGTGAGCCCCAAACCCATTCCTGGATCTATGCTTTTTTTCTTTTTCTTTTCTTCTTCTTTCTTTTAATTTGCTGTAACTTGGGACTTAATACATATGTCATATCATTCCATAGTTCATTCATGTAAAACAGAATTGCACAATTGCTTCCTTAATGAGTCTCCAAACATATTTTTCCATCCTGCTCTCCTTGGCATCATCTCCCTTTTATCTTCCCCAAACTCTATATCCCTCCAACCCTGAAACACTTGTTTTATTTGCTTTTCCAATAGGCTTGATATCCCTGGGTTTCATTTTCCTAAAACCAGAAACAAATAACAAAACTTCAAGAGCACGACTCCTGATAGCAGCATACCTCTCAGGTACACTCTAATATGAACAAGCATAAGCAAAATAAAACAGAATGACAGTCACTGTGTTTCCAGAATCATACATAATGTAATACAGCATGCAGGGCATTGATGTAGCAAGACCTTGTCTGTCCACTCTTGGTACAGCTGTCTTCTGCTTCCTCTGATACCATATATTTTCTGTCTGAAGTCCTCAGGTGACAAGTGTGTTTGAGGTAGAGTTCAGTTCATCCAGTGCAGTTCCTGCATGGGGTCTCACCAATGCAGCCTCTGGAGCATGCTGTATGCCCCAAAGATCCAGAATTCAGGGTCTCAGGGTTCCCCAGCAACTGGGCTGGATTCCTTGGAGTCCACCTGATGCCCTAGTTCAATATTGTCCATTCACTGCATGCCACTAAGGACACTCCTCACCTAATGATGCCAAAGACGTCCTCAGTCACTCCTCCCCCACCTGGAGGTCAGCCCTCTTTCCCCTCCCCCCAAAAGATATGCATCTATGTTCTCCCAAACCTGAACATTTCCTCACCTCTGTACTGTGCTGACCCTTCCAGTAGTAAGCCTTATCACCCTGAAAGTCCACCTTTGTCTCCAAGGGACCTCACCCCACATCCATATGGCAATCAATCAGCAGATGATACTTATCTGGAGCTGGTATGTGTTGTTCATTGGCACTTGTCTGACTCTTTTTTTTATCAAGATGTCTAGTCCCCAGCCAGAGGTGTGGATGCCCTACAAGCTTGAGTTTGTGCCGGTTCTGTGGCTTTTTCCTACCACAATGGACTCATACAATATTTGTCCTCTTGTGCTTGACTAACTTCACTCAGCTCTTCAACAAACAGTAAAAAGAAACACATTTTTTTCTGCAGTGCACACAGCTCATACAGGGAGGGAGGGGGGGAAAAGAGGAGCTGATATTAGGGGCTCAAGTGGAAAGCAAATGTTTTGAGAATGATGATGGCAACAAAGGTACAGATGTGCTTGACACAATAGATGTAAGTATGGATTTTGATAAGATTGTACAAGCACCCAATAAAATTATTTTTAAAAAATAGACCACATGTTCAGACACAAGGGAAAGCTTGTGAAAATTAAAACACATTGAGATCATTTAAACAATCTTCTCTGACCACAGCACAATAAAGTTGGAAATGAACAATCAAAGAAGAAGAAGAAGAACAACAACAACAACAATAAAGACACACACTTGCAGACTCAAAAGCACTCTTCTCAGAAAAGAATGGATAATAACCCAAATGAACATAGAGAGGAAATTGAGAAGTTCCTAGAAACCAATGACAATGACAATAAAACACACTAAAATCTATGGGACACAGCAAAGGGAGTAATCAGAAGTCACTTTGTTGCAATAAATGCACACATGGAAAAAGAGGAGAGAAATATGGTTGGAACCTTAACACAACACCTCCAGCAGTTAAAACAGAGTCAACAGCATAATTATTCCAACAGCAAAAGAAAAGAAATCATAAAAATTGGAGCAGAAATAAATGAACCGGGAAACAGAAAAATGGCAAAAATCAACAGAGCAAAGGGTTGTTTTTTTGAAAGGATCATCAAAATTAACAAACAGCTTGCAAACTTAACAAAGGAAAAGAAGGAGCAGATGTCAGTATCTAGAATTAGCGATGAAAGGCGGGAAGCCACAACAGACCCCAATGAAATAAGAAGATTAATAATGCAGTACGACGAAAGACTATATCACAACAAATTCAATCACTTGGAGGACATGGACAAATACCTGGAAAATCACTCTCTCCCCAGACTATTGCAGATGGACATTAAGAACTTCACAGACCCATAACAAAAGAGGAAATAAAGTCATGAAGTAACTCCCAACTAAAGGCCTGGTCCAGACGGCTTCTCCGGAGAATCTACCCAGAAGTCAGAGAAGAGTTTGCAACAATCCTACACAAACTCTTCCAGAACATAGAAAGGCACAGCAAACTTACAAATTCATTCTTTGAGGCCAGCATAACCCTGGTACCAAAGCAGGCAATATCCATACAAGGATAGAGAATTACAGACAAATACCTCTCATGAACATAGATACAAAAATCCTCAACAAAATCTTGGCCAATAGAATCCAGCAACATATCCAAAAAATAATAATAATACAACATGACCAAGTGCGATTCGTGCCAGGGATGCAGAGATGGTCCAACATTCAAAAAACAATGAACATAATCCACTACATCAACAAGAAAAAGGATAAGAACCAGGTGATCATATCAAATGGTGCAGAAAAGGCATTAATAACATTCAGCACATATTCCTAATAAAGATTCTCAATAACATAGAATTAGAATCCTCAATACAGAAAAAGTTATCAAGGAATCAGTACCATTCACAATAGCCACACAGAAGCTGAAATACCTATGAATAAATCTAACAATAAAAAAACCCACAAAAATAAAACTACAGGCTATTACTACAAGAAAACAAAAAGGTTCCACACAAATGGAAACATATTCCGTGTTCATAGATCAAAATCATCGACACAGTAAAAGCCATATATGAAAATCCAATAGCCAGAATTATACTCAATGGAGAAACGCTGAAAACATTTCCACTGAATAAGGGAAACCAAAAAGGATGTCCCTTTGCCCCACTTCTATTTAATATTGTGCTAGATGTCCTAGCCAATACCATTGGACAATGGCAAGACATCAGGGTGTACATTTGGGTAAAGAAGAAGTGAAATTTTTGCTATTTGCCTATGATCTGATTTTATATATTGAGAATCTTAAAGGGTCCACAATAGGATTGCTGGGAAAATAAAGAAGTAGAGTAGAGTAGCAGAAAACAAGATTCACAAGCAGAAATCAATTGGATTCATATATACCAGTGATGGGAGTACAGAAAGTAGTCAAGGAATCAATATGATTCATAATAGCCACACAGAAGCTGAAACACCTAGGAATAAGTCTAACAATGATAAAAATACCCCACAAAAATAAAACTACAGACATGACTACAAGAAACCAAAAAGGTTCTACACAAATGGAAGCATATTCCGTGTTCATAGATCAAAAGACTCAATATTGTGAAAATGCCAATACTACCTAAAGCCATCTACAAATTCATGCAATCCCGATCCAAATTCCAGCATCATTCTTTCAAAAAGAAACAAGGAAAATCTGATTACCAGCTTCATATGGAAAGGGAAGAAGCCCAGCATAGGCAAAGAACTCAAGAAGAACAAAGTAGGTGGTCTTGCACTACCTGACCTCAAAACCTACTATACAGCCACAGTTGTTATAACAGCCTGGTACTGGTATAGGTATAGCTACTTTGACAAATGGATTAGGACTGAAAACGCAGAAACAAAAACATCCGCATACAGACAACTGATTCTTAACAAAGGCCCCAAAAACATTATATGGGAAGCAAATGCCCTCTTCAATAAATAGTGTTGGAGAAACTGCATATCCATTTGCAGAAGAATGAAACAAGACCCATATCTCACTCTATATACAAAAGCAAACTCAAGGTGGATCAAAGCCCTAAATGCAAAACCCAAAGCTATCAGGATCATCAATGAGAATATTGGGACAATGCTGGGAGCACTAGTGCAGGGAATACATGGGCTAGCAGAATCAACAAAGGAAAAATACTCCCTGGAATATAAAATAGGTGAGTGGGGCCTATTAAAAATAAAACATGTCTACATTGAAAAACTTTATTAAAAGAATGAAAAGAGAGCCCATAGACTGAGAAAATGTATTTAGTAATGACATGACAGACTAAGGAAAGGACTAATTGCTAAAATCTACAGAATTTTACAAGTCTACAAGAAGAAAAAACTAATATCCCTCTGAGAAGGTGGGTAAAGAACCTGAACAGATGATTTACAAAGGGTGACACTTGAATGGCTAATAAACACAGGAGGAAATGCTTCTGGTCACTAGCTGAGGTAGTTAGTTTATCGTGCCAACCTGGCTGATAAACACATGTGGGGTTCATTGAAGGGCAGAGGGATAAATGGCCCGGTGAGCCCCACCTTTCTAGTTCTTGGGTCTCTTGTTTTCTGATGGTCGGATCAGGGTGCAGCTGCCTTAGCCAGTTCCCTGCTTTAGCCAGCAAGGCTCACTTCCTGCAAGACATCCCTGAGGAGAAGCCGCATGGATTTTCCCCAATGCAGCCCTGGGTGCTTGAGCAGCCTTGTGGAGACCTCTGCCAGTGCTGAGATGCTTACACATTCACTGACTCGGTTTTCCTTCTGCAGTCGGCATCATTGCGTCTGTTTTGTGAGATGGAGGAGGACTTTGTG
This sequence comes from Echinops telfairi, assembly GCF_000313985.2. NCBI lineage: Eukaryota > Metazoa > Chordata > Mammalia > Afrosoricida > Tenrecidae > Echinops > Echinops telfairi. The sequence goes on from NW_022107407.1 coordinate 7,028,159, forward strand.
GATTGTTGTTGGACATATGGGTTAATAGGTTAATGTTGGACTTGTGAGCTGGGGCAGCACTGGGTTGGGACGTTTTCTTGCCGCACACTTAACGTTTAAATAAAACTCTCTCTTATACAGGGGTTCTGTGGATTTGTTTCTCTAAAGATTTCAGGTGAGAGAAAAATTCAGACTAAAGTCATAAAACTGGTTTGGACAAAAAGAATAGGTTTATTGAAGGGAGATTTTTGGGGAAAGAATTCCAAAGGTTCTTCAGTTTTCTAAAGGTCTATGTTTATAAATTCTGAGATGCTCTTATAAGCTCTTTTTTTTACTGTTATTTTCAAAGGTTGACCATGACTCTTTTTCATCTTCCCTTCCTTAGTACAGAGATGTAACAAGATTCTATTATTATCTCCATGAAGAAAAGTCTTAGCCAGGGCATGATGGTTCAAAAGTTCAATGCCCTGGGCATGGTTGCTGAGACAGGGCAGCCCAAATGCCTGACAGAAGCATGTTGGGAGTGATGAATCACTAAAGAAAGAATTGAGATAAAGAGCACCAAGAGGATATCCATATTCCAGGGTGCCAATTAAGAACCATAGGACAATTGTAGGAACAAATAGGTAAATCAAAATAGAGTGATGCAATGGCATTGGTCATCAGAGTTCCAGAGAAATTCCACAGTGCAAAAACTTAGAAGTGTCTTGGAAAAAATACAACTGTGTAGCCAGATGCTTTGTACCACCCTTTTCATACAAAACCTCAAAAATAAAAATGGAGAAGATTGACGAACATGATTTTTAAACTTCCCTAGAAAGATCAGAAATCTGATCCAGACACTCTCTGGCAACTCACACAAGAATATCTGAAAACACTGGATGCTTTGCTGTAACACTACTGTAGTCTGAAATGCTGTGAGGAGGGCTTGGCCTGCATTCTGGACTATAGGAGTGGAAGAGAGGAAAGGATGAGCTGGTTCCTTTAGCCTGACACCAACCCTTGGTCCGGGATTAATCTAGGCCCACAGAAGACAGTGGAACTTCTCATGCAATAACCTTGGAGGATGAGCACTCACTAGGTGTCAGAGGAAACCAGCCTTTAACAACTGACAGGTCCGTAGACGCAATGGTACAGTGATAATATATGAAGGTAATAGCACAGTCATAGAAGATAGGAGAGAAAGGAAAGAATAAAATAAAGGAATCAGACACATTTCATGGTAGCATGCTCACCTCATCCCCTCTTGGTGGTCCATGTGGAGGTGGAAGAAGAGAGAGCGGGAGAGAGGGAGGGTATCTTCACATTCTTGGGATATTTATAGGTAGCTATGAGACATGCATATTTAGTAGTTACATACTCCACAAGATGGGTGGTAACTACAGTAATGTTTTTGAGCTCACAGGTGAGGAAAACTAATACTTGCATTGGGGGAAGGTATGAGGCGGGCTGGGTGCCATGTGGGGAGGAGATAACAAAAGAATGTCTGCTTCTACAGGAAGATAGAATCAACCATGTGCTCACTTTAAGGCAGCCTAGCTGTTAGGAGAGAATCTGTGGGAATGATATTTAAAGTAGGAGAATGTACTTGGACTTTATCTCTAACTTACCAAAGTGGTGTCTTTCCTACCATGGAATATTAGCTTTCCAGATTCCCTCTGTTATAAGTTAGGGAATATAGTCCTGGTCATATTTCCATCTGTTAGTATCCCACAACCAGAGGCGGGGGTGAACATGGTTGAGTTAATTCTGGGGGAAATGAACCTGGTTGAAGCCTCATATGGAGAGTTAGTGTTGGAAAACTTGACATTCTTTACCTACCCACAACCCTGAGGTTGAAAAAGATACAGCCCACATAGTATAGACCCTGTCTTCTCCATAAAAATGGAAATGGGATTATTTAAAGTTAACATTTGACTCTACTCTGATATTCAGCTCCATGAAGACATATTCACGTGGGCAGACATAGTTTCCTTAGACATTGACCTTTCATTCACTTTGTGATGCTGTTTCAGTCATTGGCCTGTATCTTCTAGCAACCTCAAAACCAAGCCTCAAAAATGGGACCTTGTCAGAAGATAGCAACCAAATTTTGTATGTCATGAGACCCTGTTTAGAATAAGTTATTGTCATATGATATAGCCACCCCAAACCACCAAAAGCTACAATTGGTGCACAGAAAATATTATTCATTCTAATACCACCTGAACAAGAGAGGAAAAATATGAAACAATACCACGTCTCAGAAACAACAGGCAATTTCTGTGCACATGAGAAAGCAAGAGAAGGTGGCACAAACAAATGGCCTCTGCATAGATATGGACCCAGATTTTCCAGATCAAGAAAAGACATTATACCTCCCCATGATTGAGTTCAGAAAAATGGTGTTAAAACTTTAAAGAGGTGGAGTGGAAAATCAACAGAACTACAGAAAAAACAAAACCAAGGAAAGTATAGAACTCAGGAAAGCTTTTAAAGGACAATCTGACTAAACAAATGAAAAATTAGGAAAAACACAACTACAGATAGAAGTCCAGAAGAGAAACACTAGGATATTAGCATTGGACAACACTATGAAAGAATGGAACTGTGAATAGGAAGTAATAGAAACATAACCAATGAGCTTAAGATTAAATCTCATGAGTCCCAAATACAAGAATAATCTGAAGAAAACATAAGAATTTTGGGGAGCATTTTTGAAAGGAACAACTTACATTTTGTAAAGATACCAGAACAGAAAGAAGACAAAAGAGCCACAGAGAAAATGGTCCAAGATATCCTAGAAGAAAATTCCCTAACATGATGACAGAAAAAATACAATCATGAAGCTAAGATGCCCCTCAGAATTGACCGCAGAAGAAAGTCATCACAACACTTGAGATATAATCAATTACCATATATACTTGAGCACATTTTTTAAGCAGGTTTTGTGGAAAAATTAGGTGCCTCGGCTGATATTCAGGTTGGCATGTACTCAAGTATATGTGGTAATATGACTCTTCTAGGCATAATTCCTTATGTTATGCATTAAAGTTCTGGACTCTATACCTGTGTCTATAATGCCACTATGGAGGGAGTTCCCTGCTATGGTAACGGACAGGATTAAATACTAATCTAGTAAAGGTGTGAACCAAATCAAACCCTTTGTTTCCTTGGGGGTATAGTCTGTTGAAAGACAACAGTCACACCTCCATCAAAGCCATTCTGTGCATATAAGAGCAATCTCAAGCACACAGAGAAATCACAGGACCATCAGGAGAAGGATTCTCTGTCAGAGGTGTAGGGTAAGCAGCACAAGAGACTGTGGTATGGAGTCTACGGGACAGAGCAAAGGAGCTTTGCAGTGAACACAGGCTTAGGCAACGAAACCAAGAGACAGAACATAGGAGCAGTGCACATGCTATGGGTCTGTGAGGCAGAGCGGTAGACAGACTTTCTGGACCATAGAGGCAAAGCCTAAGGATCCATGTGACTGAGAGGCTGAGGACAGTAGAGGAAAGCTGTGGGTGTTAATCAATGATTCTGTTCTTGCTGTTTTCTGAACCTGGCTTGTGGTAACCTGTTGATTTGATAGAGCTGCCCTCATCTCCCCACCCCTGCCATAATCCTGAGTACAGTCTTTCAGTTCTGTTTGGCTATTGCAGCAAATTATCAAACTCAGTTGCTGAAAAAGTAGAAACTTTTGTTTAAGATAGAACAACACATCATAGTCAAACTTTATAACATCTAAGGAAAGGAAATAATTCTTAGAGCAACTCAGAAAAAAAATGAAAATTTACCTATAAAAATAAAACAATAAGAATAAATTCAGATTTTTTAAATAAAAATCATGCAGACAAGAAGGCAGTGAAGTAATATACACAAAACCTTGAAAGAAAAAAAATTCCCAATGAAGAATCTTATAGTCAGCAAAATTATCCCTCAAATATGAGGGAGAAATAGGACATTTTCAGATAAGAAAAAATTAAGAAATTTATAAAAATATGACCAATGTTACAAAAAATATTCAAGGGAGCTTTTGGATAGATAATCCATAACAATAGCAGACACTAACCTAAAGTCAACATACAAGACATCATCAAGAAATTAACCAATTCAAGCATGGCACTAAGTAAAGCAAAAACAAAAACCAAGTAAAAGCCCCCTAAAATCTGCAAGATTCAAAATAACAAACACTAGGTAATATTCTGCAGTGAAGAAAACTATAAAGTAATAGAGGGAATTTTGTTATTGTTGTTAGGTGCCATCAAGCCAGCAAAATGAAAATATTAAAATCACATATATCAAAAGAAACGTTTAATGTTTACAGATTAAACTCATTACTTTAGAAACAGAAACTAGTATAATAGATAAGAAAGCAAAACACATTAATATTCTGCATATAGAAAAACAACTCAAACAAAGATAAAGATGTTAAAAAAAAAGCAAAGGATGAAAAAATATATCAAGCTCACTGTAGTCAAAAAGCAGGAATAGCAAAATTAATTTCTGATAAAATAGGTGTCCAAATAAAAGCCATTATAAGAAACAAAGAAGGGTATTATATAATGATTACAACCACAATTAACAAGAAGACATAACCATAATAAACATCCATATATTTGATTAAGACCCTCAAAATGCATTAATCAAATCCACACAGTTTAAGAAACAAATAAACAATACTAGAATAATACAAGGAGACATCATTACACCACATTAGAGGAAGATTACATAAACGGGAAAGAAAATCAACAAAGATTTAGAACAAAATAACACAATTAATAAGATGTCTTATATGTAGAACACGTCACCAACAAGATGCATTGCCAAGTAGCAACAAAGTAAACATTATTAAAGTACACATGGAATGCACCAGAGTAAATCATATGTTGGCCTCAGGGCAAGTATCATTAGACTTATAAACATTGTGATATGAAAATCATTGTTAAGATCATATTGTCATAAAATTAAAAATCAGTAATAGGAAGATAAGCAAAAAAAAATCAGTTATATGTAAATTGAGCAGAAGACAAGTTGGTTCTTTGAAAGGATTGATGCATTTGAAAAGTTACTGGCAAATTTAACAAAAGGAGAAGAAGCAAACATTATGAATAAGAAATATTGTGGGACCAACCAAAATAAAAAATAATTACGCAATTTTATGAAGGAATATTACAACAATGTTGAAAACTTAGAGGAGAGGGACATTACTTACCTAAAATTAACACAGCTTGATATAGTAAACCTATAACACAAGAAGGAAAAATCAGATCATTAAAAATCTTCCCCCAAATTCATCCAAGACCAAATAGTTTTGAGAAATATTAAATAATTTACAGAAGTATTAACAATTCTATATAAACTATTATACACAAAAAAAAGAGAAAGGAAATGAAAACTAACAACAACAAAATCCCACCAAATCAAATTTACTGTCTTTGATTCAATTCTGACTCACAGTGACACAGTGTGAACTTCTGAGATTGCAGCTGTTCACAGGAGTAGAAAGACCCCCCTTCTTCTGAGTGGTTGATGATTTTGAACTGCTTACCTAGCAGCTAGCATCCCTGTGCGTAACCACTGTGCCATAGACACCCAAACTCATTTTATGAAGCAAGCGTAACCCGGAAACCAAAACAAGGTGAAGGCAACATCAGAACAGAAAACTATAGATCAATATCCTATATGACGAGAAACGCTAATTTTTTTGAACAAAATTATACCTAACAGAATCCAACGGAACATTAAGAAAATAATACATCATGAGCAAGTGGGATTTCTACCTGGTATGCAACAGTGGCTTGATACTAGGGGGGGAAAAAGCAATGATTTAGATCAGAATTCCATTGTATTTTCAGTTTGCTTTTGGTAGCATTGATATTTTCACAAAATATTCTTCCATTTGTGTAGGTCTCTTTTGGTTTCTTGTATCAGTGTTTTACAGTTTTCTTTGTATAGGTCTTTTGTTTACTTGGTTGTGTTTATTCTCAGGTATTTCATCTTTTGTGTGACTATTGTAAATGGTATCATTTGCCTGATGTCTTTTATCAGAGCTCTCTTTCCTGGTGTACAGGAATCCAATTGATTTCTGTTTTTTGACCTTGTATTCAGCCAATTTCTCCACAATAATAAAAAGATGGAAACAACGAAAACTGCTGTCTGTGGAGGAATGATTAAATATACCTGATCAATACATATATTCAATGGAATATTTTGTATCTCTATTAAACAATGGCAAAAGTGTCCAACACCCCATGACATTGCCAAATTTGGAAGGCATTACACTTGGCAAAGTTGTCAATCTCACAAAGATGAAAATATTTTCACATTAAAAGAGCAAACTTTGAAAGATATAGGGAAGCCAGGATGGAAGGGGGATAGAATGTAGGAGGTCCTCAGGACCTAATGCCAGGGGTTTAAGTGGAGAGAAAATGTTTTGAGAATGATGAGGGCACTGAATGTACAAATGCGCTTTACACAATTGATGCGTGTATGGATTGTGATAAGAGTTGTATGAGCCCCTAATAAAATGATTTTTTAAAAAAAGAATGTAGGAGGAAGGAAAATATTCTCATTTCAACATATGATCAAAGAAAAAGAAGTTAAAAGAAGCTGAGAAATATTTCAGCTGCTTAAAAACTGCTTTAGATACATAAAGAAATGGATTATGATATTTTAAAATACCATATAAAGATATATAAAATAGGTTATTGAAGTTTCTGAATGTATCTCTTTCTAATCTCATGCTCCCTTTACTTCATAGGGAAATGATTACCTCTTATTACTATATCTTTTTTCCTACTCATGTACTCTTTCAAAGTTGAGTACTATAAATAAATATTTATTAGTAGCATACAACTGTGCTGTTTGTGTTTGGAATTTTATATGAATTCTTCATACAATCCAGTTTCTCTGATTTTTCCCTCAACATACAGATTGAATAAGTATGGCTGGTTTTAAACTATGCAGTATTCCCCTGTTCTGTTCACTCAAATGCCTCATGATCCCTGTACAGGTTCCACTTGAACCCAATTAAGTGTTCTGGAATATACATCCTTCACAAATGCCTTTTCATTGTCAATAAAGCCCATGTAAACATCTTTCTGGCATTCTCTTCTTTAAGCCAAGTTTTATCTGACATCTGAAATGATATCCCTCATTCTATATCCTCTTTTGAATCTGGTCTGAATGTCTGGGTGCTCTTTGTCACTGGACTGCTTCAATGGTTGTTTGATGACCTTCAGCAAAAATGTACTTGCATGTTATAATAATGATATTATTCTATAAGTTGTGCCTTCTGGTAAATCACCTTTCTTTGTAGTGGGTACAAATATGGACATCTTCCAGTCATTTGGCCAAGTAGCTGTCTTCCAAATTTCTTGGTATGGACAAATGAGTGCTTCTAGTGTTTCATCAGCCTCTTGAAACTTTTCAATTGGTAGTCTTAATTCTTGGACCCTTGTTTTTGGCTAATCACTTCAGTGGAGTTTGTACTTCTTTCAGTCCCATTGGTTTTTGATCATATGCAGCTTCTTGAAAAGGTCGAATGTTGAATAGTTCTTTTTGATATAGTGAGTCTGTGCATTTGTTCCATCTCCTTTTGATGCTACTTTTGATGCATCATTCAATATTTTGTCCACAGAATCTTTCAACGCTACAACTAGAGGTTTGCATATTTTCTTGATTTCTTTCAGTTTAAGATGCTGAGCATGTTCTTCCTTCTTGGTTTTCTAACAAGATAGTCGCTCATTTTATTATAATACTTCATTTTTTCAAACTGTCCCATCAAGTTAAGTTTTCTTTCTTTTTGTGGAGAGTAGACTGAAGAAAACCTTCTTTTCTTGCCTGATGACCCAATTTTTCACCTTTGTGGATGTTTGGGAGGGGCATCACAGGTCCAGTCAGCTACATGGCAGGTCTGAATTCTTCTGCCGAGCTGTCTCCCTTCTTGGCAGCTGAGGGCTTCCTTAGGAGCCTTTGGAGCAGTGCTCCTTCAGCTGCTTCATGTTGGCCAGTAGGGACTCCATGTACTTATTCTGACTCCTAAAGCCCACAAAGATGCCGATGTGGGGCTTCAGCCATTCTGGCTGGGCACCATGGCCACCTATGGCCCTCCTCCAAGTGGAACAACCAAGTGGAACCCTTTGAAGTTATCTGTTCAGCAATTTTAATTCATCATGTCTTACATTTGCCTTAGTGTGTTAGTCTGGGTTGACTAGAGAAACAAATTCCTAGACACTCATATACTTTTAAATTTCAAGTTGACAACAGATTGTGTAACTACCACACGTAACTACTGTATGGCTTAAAGCAAATTTAAGAGACTCTCGTGACATCTACTTCGATATTATCTTTCTTTACTTTTTTGGGGGGGGCAGGGGGGTGTTTATGCAGGTATATAAGGGAACAAATAGTCCATAATCAGGTATTTCTTCTTCTTTTTAAAAATCATTTTATTGGGTGCTCTTACAGCTCTTGTCACAATTCATCCATCCATCCATTGTGTCAAGCACATATGTACATATGTCGCCATCATAATTTTCAAAACATTTTCTTTCTACTTGGACCCTAGGTATCAGCTCCTCTTTTTTATTTCCCTTCCTCTCTTATGAACCTTTAATAATTTATCTTTTTTTTTCATGTCTTACACCAAATGCTGTCTCCCTTCACCTACTTTTCTGTTGTTTATCCCTCTTACGCAGGGGGTGTTATATGTCGATCATTGTGATCAGTTCCTCCTTTCTCCTGCCACCTTCCCTCTACTCTCCTGGTATCATGACTTTCATTGTTGGTCCTGAGGGATATGATGCTCTTGATGCCATTCCAATGAGCTTCAGGTCATTTGTGTTCAATGCATCAAATCTGTTTGGGGGATGTTCCCAAAACCCATGTGTGATGCACTGAAGGTCATATTTTTAGCTCTTATGAACTTGTTTGGATTTCTTTACCTTCAATCTGAATTTATATATGGAGCATTTGATGGTCTGTTCCTGTGTTAGGCAGGGCTCTCTAGAGAAACAAAACCAGAACACTTATGATAGGTTTATACAGCATGCAGGAATATAACAGCTAATTAGTCCATACAGTAGTACAGAGGGCTCAGTTCAACTCACATCTGTGGAACAGTTAATATATGGGAAGTCCTTCAATTCACGAGGGTTCCTGTGTCCCATGTCAAGGAAGAAGGTAGCTGAGTCAGGCAATGCAGACAGAGTCCACCCACGGGTAGCAAACAGCAAGGAGGGCCACCAACAGTCAGCAGCTCAGGAGCTTAGTGAAGCAGGCCCAAATGGGATATGGAACTCAAGTAATGAAAGACAACAGGATCCACCAACCTCAAGCTCAATCGATGTACACACCAGCAGTATGGCGAAGTAGGCCTGAAGGAACCTCAAGTTTTAGTGACACAATCCATGAGTTGGCTTATCCCACAAGTAGTGAGACTCAAAAGTTGAGGCAAAGAACTTGCTAAAGCAGCTGCATGCTTGTCTGATCACCAGAGAGTGAGAGGGGCCGGCGGTGGTGGGCCTTGCCGAGCCATTTATCTCTTTCCACTCCAATCAAACTGTGACCTGATTAATCTCAAATGGTCCTATTGGTGAGGTTCGCAAAATAAACCTACCTATCACAGTTCTGTCGGCAGTGTTTGCCTTTGGTTTAGCTTCTTATATAGAGTTTCTCTATTGTCTCTTCTCCCAGATGCAGCCAATTTGATTTCTGTCTATTCCGTCTGGAGATGTCCACTGCCATAGTTATTTTTTGTGTCGTTGAAAAATGGTATTTGTGATGAAAAAGTTGTTGGTCTTGCAAAATTCTCTCAGGAGATCACTAGCTTTATTTCTATCACCAATTAAATTAATGAAATTGTCATTAAATTTCCAACAATTGTTTCATCCTCTTTGTTTTCACCTTTTGCATTCCAATTACCAATAATTACGTATCTAGGTATTTTTATTTTCCATTTTTTTGAAACATGAAAGGGAAAAGCTTTGCTTTGAGGAGCAAGCAAAAAGCTTAGTTTTGACAAGCAAGCTAGAGACACCAAGAAGAGGGGACTTGTAGTTTTATATCTATCCACCAAGAAGCAAATGAAAAAGATTAAGAGTACATAACAATTTTCTAAGGCATGGACATGGTTATGCATTGAGGTGGGGTTAGAATTCTTGGTCAAGAAGTGGTTGTCAGACTCCTCACTATTAAATGTTACCCAAGTTGTTCTGGTGACATCTTATGGTGATTTTTTGTTTGTTTGTTTCTTGATCAAAGTTCTTTTGTTCCAGGGTCAATAGTAGATGTGATTATCTTTTCTGTACATTCTTGATGTTCTGGTCATAATCAATACTCACTTGCTATGATGGGATACTTTACCAATAAGAAGAGATGATTAGCTTCTTAATCTGCAGAGCTAACATCTGTGAAGACTTCTAGAGCATGTCCAAGGAAGCTTGGGGTTGGATCTGCCATGGTGCCAGTGCCAGAAGGCACTGTTGGAAAGAGTGATGAGAGGAAGAGAAGGCCATGGAACACTTACCTTTAACTCTTATCTTCCAACTTTGATGACACAAGTGACCCTTGGAGAAGCTGGATTTCTGCCTCAAGAACATTTTCATAACTTTATGAATATTAATGTAAAGATTTATAGAGAGAGTACAGTGTGTGAGAGAGTTTAAAATATTTTGTCTTTTAAATTGGGCTATCATTATGGGTGTAAAGTTACATATTATTGTTTTAGTTTGCTTCTCCCTGATAGCTCATGACTGTGAGCTTTTCCTATGTGCTTGATAGCTATTCCAGTGTTGTCTCTTTTGAATTGTCTCTTCATGTTGCTTGCCCACCTTAAAAAATAGTTTTATTGGTATGAAAATCATCTATCATGCACTTCCAAAGTTCATTTGCTTTTTAAAAGAGTTATATATACATAATCAAAACAATTCTATTTCTCCCCACCATTCGTTATTTGTTTCTCAATTCCCAGACCCTTCACCCCTCCGCCTTTAAACCATTGCATCATTTGTCAATATGCATCCACTCTTTCTGTGCTTCATAAACTGGGAAACCTAACAGAAACAATAAAAAAGAAAACCAAAATGAAACAGAAGTAAAAAGTAATAATATAAAGATAAAAATAAAGAATAAGAAAGAAAAGACTACCAGAAACTTTTTTAAAATCAGAGAAGAAATTTCTTTCTTAGAACAAGTGAGAAGTATTTAAATCTAATGAAAATTCAGTTTGGGTCAAGAGGGAGGTCATTTGATCAGCTATCATACTATACTATAGTTCCATCCAACATAATCAAGTTTACAATCATCTCTGTCTGATGGCCAGAGGGGATTGACCAGAGGCTTAATCTGACTAAATATTCTGCACATGGATTTCACCTCCCACTGTCCTCCATAGCCTTCTACAAATTGAGTGCTCACAATTGAAGCTCTGATACTTTCCCCTTCTTTATCTTTGCATGACACAGCCTGGTGTGCTTCTTCCTTGTGGAGTTAGTTGAGTAGTAACATAGATGCAGATAGATAGTTGATAGATAGATAGATAGATAGATAGATAGATAGATAGATAGATAGATAGATAGATGATAGATAGATAGATAGATAGATAGATAGATAGATAGATAGATAGATAGATGATACAATCCTTTAAGACCCCAGACACTATTCCAATTGATAGCCAGGTACCATCTGTTTTCTTGCACCACACTTAGTAAGCACCTTTATCTTCAGTGATCTCTTCATGAAGGCAAGTACTGAGCAGGTCCAAGTTATATGAACTAGATGTTCTTGGATTGGGGCTAGAATTAAGAGGGATCCAAGAATCCCTCTGCTTATCCATTGATTAGGAATGACTCTGGTTTACATTAGTGATCATCTTATCACTTTATGTCAAAAACAAGCAAACAAACAACAACAAAAACAACCAACAAACAAAGTCACCACAACCCAAAACAAACAAACAAAAAAGAAAACCAATGTTAATCATCCATCCCCGATGGGTAAAGGCAATTGCATTGATATTATCAACAATTTATCCGATGACATAGAAGTTAAGGTATTCTTCAGAAAAGGTGTTTATGTGCATATAGTCCAGCTGTGACTTTATGTCTAGTTGTTGCTTTGCCTACCTTTTAATTGGATTATTTGGGGTTTTTTTTTTCTTAATGAAATGTCACAGAATTCTATACATTTTAATAGTTAGTCCTTTGTTGTGTCATTGCTAAACATTTTTTTCCCAAAGGGCTCTCATTTTATTCTCTTGATATGCATAAATATTTTATTTTTAATAAGTCCCTGTCATTGATTTTGTCTTCCACTGTGTGTTTGTGATAGTTGTATAATCTGTTGTCAATTTGAGACTTAAAAGTGAAGAGGTGGAGTTTAGTCTGTCAGGTCACAGCTTGATGATTCCATTTGCAGGTGCTAAGGAGATAAATAGTTTGTTGGAGATGGGTCACATGCTCACTCCCTGGGAGACATGCTTGCTGACAAGACACATGGAGCTCCACTGGAGCTCTGTAGCCAGAGGAGCCATGTGGAGACCACTGCCAGTACTGCCACTGGATCCACAAGACTTTCCACCCAATGGCCTGTGATTTTCCTGCATTCAACATCATTACATGTGTATCTTGAGTCTGAAGAGGAATGTATAGTTTGGTATCGGACATATGGGCTGATAACGGACTTGTGCACTTGATATGGACTGGGCTGGGATGTTTTCTCAATATTCAATTTCTCTTGTACATAAAGCTCTTTCTTAAACACGTATGAGTGTCTATGAATTTGTTTCTCTAGTCTACCCAGATTTACACAGTGTTCTTCCTTTATTATATTTGGGAGTCCATGTATTCCCTGCAATAGAGCCCTAAGTTTGCTCCAGTTTTTTCATTGATGATCCTTATAACTCTGAGTTCATTTTTGTGAATGGGGCAAGATATGGGTTGTTTCATTCTTTGCAAATGGAGACCCAATGTTGGCGGCACCATTTATTGAAGAGAGTGTATCTCCAATTCAATGGTTTTTTATCCTTTGTCAAAAATCAGTTGCCTCTTGGTGGATACTAATATTTATGGAATTTCTGTCCTTTCCAGTTTATCTTTGTATCTATCTATCATTGTACAAGTACCACGGGGTTTTGATGACCATGGCTATGTTGTAGGTTTTGAGGTCAAGTCCTGAAAAGCCTCTCCTTTTTTTTTCTTTTGGAGAAATTCTTTGCTTATTTTGGGACTCTTCTTCATATGTAGTTGGTAATTATATTTTCCATTTCTTTAAATAATTAATTTGTAATTTGCATGGGAATTTTTTTGTATATGCATATTGCTTTATGTAATGTTGACATTTTTATAATATTAAGTCATTGTGGTAGTTCCATAATCTGGTATCAATTTAAGACTTTAGAGAATTAGGAATATAGGGGTAGAGTCTAGCCTGTCAATTATTGTATGGCTAATGAGACCTCTATGTGGTCATGGCCTTCCCCTGAGGATTCTGGGAATTCCTGTATTTCCTTCCTGGAGGTCGGAGACACACACTCTCTCTTTCTCTCGATTCACTCTCTGAGAGACGCTCTACTGACAAGACACATGGCACTATGCTGATAGATCCCGTGCCCTGGGAACTGTAGGATTCACAAGGAGACCACTAATGCTGAGCTGCTTCTACCTCCACTAGATTCAGAAGACTTTGCACCCACTGGCCTGTGATCTTCCTGCATTCAGCATCATTGCATGTATTTCATATGTCTGAAGAGGAATTTATAGATTGGTATCGGACATATGGGCTGATAATGGACTTACGGACTTGATCTGGCCTGGGTTGGGATATTTTCTTAATATTGAATTGCTCTTTGATATAAAACGTTCTCTTATAATATGTCTGAAGAGGAATTTATAGATTGGTATCGGACATATGGGCTGATAATGGACTTACGGACTTGATCTGGCCTGGGTTGGGATATTTTCTTAATATTGAATTGCTCTTTGATATAAAACGTTCTCTTATACACATGAGTGTCAATGGATTTGTTTGTCTAGTCTACCTGGACAAACACGGTCATCCTGTCCATGAACATGGACTATTCTTCCTTTGGTACAGGTCTCTTTAGTGTTTTGTAATAATATTCTGTAGTTTTCTTTGTACAGGTTGTTTCTTTGGTAGGTTTATTACTAGGCATTTCATCTGTTGTGTGACTATTGTAAATTGTATTGTTTTCTTGATGTTGTTTTTGGAGCTCTCTTTGCTGGTATATAGAAACCCAATTGATTTTTACTTGTTAATTTGTCTCCTGGTACTTTACTAATTCCTTCAATTATTGCTAGCAATATTTTTAATGGAATCTTTTGGGTTTTCTACATATAAAATCATATGATTTGAAAATAGTGAGAAATGTTTCTTCATCCAGTTGGAGTTCTTTGACTTCTTTCTTTTGTCTACTAATGGTTATGGCTAAGATTTCCTGAAAGACTTTGAATAAGAGTGGTGATAAGGGTACCTTTGTCGGTTTTTATGGGGAATGGTTTCAGTTTTTCTCCATTGAGTGTGGTATTGACTATTGTGCTTCTGTGTGTGGTCTTTTTAGGATTAAGTCAATTCCCTTCTTTTCCTGTTTATTGAGTTTTTTTTTTTTTTTAAGTATTGGTAATTGTCAAATGCTTTTTGGTAAATTGCTTTTTTAGATATGCATCAGGTTTCATTTTTCTGCACGTAGGTGTTCGGTTTTGCCAACATCGTTTCTTAAAGAGTTTATCTCATCCCCATTTAAAAGGTTTCCGTCTTTGGTCAAAGATCTGCTGTCGATGAGTGTATCTATTCTTTGTTCTTTTTATTGGTGTATGTATTTCTCCTGGTATTACCTGGTATTTCCAGGCTGGTTTGGTTACTGTAGTTTTATCAGTTTTTTGAGTTAGAATAGCACAAAATTTCCTCCTTAATTTTTGTTCTTTGGTAGTGTTTTACTTATCCAAGATTTCTTTCTTTTTTCATATAATGTTAGTAATTATTTTTCCATCTCAAAAAAATAATTCTGGATTCTGGATCATGTTTGTATTATATCTGTAGATTTCTTTTTTGACATTTTCACATTGTTAAGTATTTTTATTCACTAGTGTGAATAAAGTTATGCATATATTCTTTCATTAATCAAAGCCTCTTCTGCTTTCTTGTAGCAGTGTTTTGTAGTTTTCTTTATATAGGCCTTTAAAATTTTTTCTGGTTAGAATTATTCCTAAATGTTTCATCTTTTGGGTGGTTATTATAAAAGGTGTGTCTGGTACAGATAGAACCGGAAACACAGGGAATCCAGGAAAGATGGTCCCTTCAGGATCAGTTGTGAGAGTGGCAATACCAGAAGGGTGGAGGGAGGCTGGAGTGGAAAGGGGGAACTGATTACAAGGATCTACATATAACCTCTTCCCTGGGGGATGGACAACAGAAAAGTGGGTGAAGGGAGATGTCAGACAGTGCAAGATATGACGAAATAATAATTTATAAATTACCAAGGGTTCATGAGGGACGGGAGAGTGGGGAGGGAGGGGAAAAATGAGGAGCTGATGCCAGGGTCTTAGGTGGAGAGCAAATGTTTGAGAATGATGAGGGTAACAAATGTATAAATGTGCCTTATACAATTGTGTATATATGGATTGTGATAAGAGTTGTATGAGCCCCCAATAAAATGATTAAAAATAAATAAATAAATGGTGTGTGTGTGTTTGCTTGTTTTTTTCTTATTAAGATCTCTGTTAAGGTACAGGAAACTGACTAATTTTTGATATTCAGTTTGTTGTAAAATCTTTAGGATTATCCAATGAGTCAAATCATATCACTTGTAAATAGGGATAGTTTACTACTTCCTTGGCATTTTGTATGCCTTTTATTTACCTTCAAGTGTAATGCTGACTAGGATTGGTAATCAAAGATAGCCTTCACTTTTTATCATTTGCAAGGAGACTGTTTTCTTTTTTTTTTAAAATCAATTTATTGGGGCTCATACAATTCATCACAATACATAGATCAATTGTGTAAAGCACATCTATACATTTGTTGCCCTCATCATTCCCAAAATTCGCTTGCCTCTTGGGTTCCCGGAATCCGCTAATTTTCCTTTTTTTTTTTTTTCTCCCTCCCCTTCCCTTCCTCCTCCCCTCTCCCCCATGCACCCTTAATAATTTATAAATTATTATTTTATCTTATATTACACTGTCTGGCGTCTCCCCCCTCCCACCCCTCTGCTGTCCGTCCCCCTAGTCTTTGTGATGGTAAAGAATTCAAAACGGCTAATACCAGATCATGTCAGGTCACTAAGACCTAGGATATCTATTTCATTTTTGACTGTTTCCAATTTTCCTAAATTTATTCTTCACATATTTTAAGTTCTGACCATTATCTGAATTTTGCAGCTGTTTTTCCTTACCTTGAGTTGTGTCTCATCTGCAAATGAATATCCAGAAGGCTCCACTCCCACAGATTTTACTCAACTCATGAAACCTTTATCAACTTCCCTTCAAGAAATCAACTCCTTTTTAGTCATATTTCAAGTGTCCTTGGACGGAGGGGGCCATCCTCTGGCACTCTCTCTGACGATATTCTGCTTTCTTTGCTTAAGCTTTCAGTATCTGATAATACTTCAAAGTTATGCATGGGTTGTTCCTTGACTTCTTTTTCCAAAGTAGGGAGCTGGGGCCTTCTTCATTATCTGTTCTTAGTCTGGAAGCTCATTTGAAACCTATTCACTTTAGTGACTGCTTGCATTTGAAATACCAGTGCCCTAGCTTCCACATCACAGCCACACATTGCAAACTTACAGACAAATGGTGGATTCATTATTCATTAATTCCTTATTTCTACTGTGTGCCAAATGTGCTATTGCTTGTTCTTTACTACAATGAGAAACAAGGATTTTTACAAGTCAAAATATGTAGTTTGGTATTAAGTTTGAAAAGATATATTTTATTGCTTTTAAGTTCTTTTTTATGGCAAAAATATGATTGTATAATATTTGGGGGCCCTCAGTGATAAAGGTTAACATGCATTTTGTTAACTGTATGGAATAGGTACACAAAATGAAGAGGATAAACAGCATCAATGTATTATACATGTAAAATTTTTAGATGGCTTATCTTTTGTTGTGTTTATTTTTACTTAGACATTTATAGAGAATAGTTCAGTTCTTACACAAATATGGACATTGCTGGTTAGAATAGACTAGACAAAAACTTGTTGATACATACCATCAAGTCTGTTATACATAGTGATCCCGTGTAGAAGAGAATGAAACACTGTCAAGCATTACACCATCCTCACTGTCATTGCTGTTTTGACCTGTTGTTGCAATCACTGTGTCAACCCATCACATTTGGGCTTTTTTCTCTTATCATTGACCCTCAAGTGTACTAAGAATGTTATCTTTCTCCAGGGATTGATCCTTCCTGATAACATGTCCAAAGTGAGTGAGAATAGATGAATGTCAATTAATAACCTATACTATGCAGAGGACAAACATTTGCTAGCTGAAAGTGCAGAGATCATTAAGTATTTACTTAAAAATATCAAAGGTGACAATACACAATATTTGGGGATTTAATTCCTGAATATTTAGACTTCCTGAAGTATATGACAATGTTCATCATTCCTCCACAGTTACCACTATATTATTTCAGTCCCCATGTTCTACCAAGAAGCCAAGTCTATAGTTTGGCTTTGTCCTACCCTACCTTTTCCCTTGCTCTCCTAAGCCCAAGATTCAACATACTTAATGGAAGTGCAACTTATAGGAATAATGTGACGCTGAAATATTCCTAAGCCTGCCAATTGAAATGTGACCCACCTGTTTTGCTAGATGAGTGTTGTGATGGTTTCACCAGCTGTTCCTATTAGCATAATTAATGTAATTAACAATAAAGACTTTAATTATAGCTTTTTAATGAGAGACATTTGTAATTATCACCTAAAACTGATCTAGATAAATACAAAACTTTTATTGGAAGTTTACTATGTGTTTTATAAGTAGTAGTTTATTTAGGCCTTGAAATAATTCTTCAAAAATAGGTATTGAATTTAAGATGATTACCTTGCTTCTGCGTGGGTAAATCTCCCTTTTTTCACTTCCTGGAATTCCTATTATTTTTTTAATAGTCTTTACTCTATACTTTTTCCTTTAGGTCAGCATTTAAACATGTTCAAATCTATCCCATCTTATAAAATAATATATTTCCAAATCCAATTTATTCTTCTAGCTATTATTATTTTATAATACTTTTATTTTCAGCTAAAAATACTTGCAGTCATCAAATTCTCCTACTGTCCCTATCGCCCCTATTTTGATGTACTCTTTAGATTTTTGTTGTTGTTTTTATGAGCACTGTAGACTTGATTTTAAGTCATAGTGGCCCATGTTGCTGAATAGACTTGTTCTATAGTTCTCTTTATTAGAACAGATTGCTGAGTCTTTCTCCTTGTAGAGTCTCTGGGTTGGCCCAACCCATCAACCTTTGGATTAGTATCATTTTTTTAAAATAAATTGATTTTTTTAAAAACAAATTGCTCATACAACTCTTATCACAATCCATACATACATCAATGTGTGAAGCACAGTTGTACTTTCATTGCCTTCATCATTCTCAATACATTTGCTCTCCACTTAAACAACCCCCTGGCATCAGCTCCTAATTTTTCCCCCTCCCTCCCCGCTCCCCACTCCATCATGAACCCTTGACAATTTATAAATTATTATTTTGTCATATCTTACACTGTCCAATGTCTCCCTTCACCCACTTTTCTGTTGTCAGTCCCTGTTGCAGATCCCTGTAATCAGTTCCCCCTTTCCACCCCACCCTTCTTTCCTCCCTCCCGTTATCACCACTCTCACCACTGGTCCTGAAAGGATCATCCACCCTGGATTCCCTGGATTTTCTGTTCCTATGTGTACCAGTGTACATCCTCTGGTCTAGTCAGATTTGTAAGGTAGAATTTGGATCATGATAGTGAGGGAGAGGAAGCATTTAGAAACTAGAGGAAAGTTGTATGTTTCATCGTTGCTACACTGCACCCTGACTGGCTTGTCTCCTCCCCGTGACCCTTCTGTAAGGGGATGTCCAATTGCCTACAGATAGGCTTTGGGTTCCCACCCCACACTCCCCCTCATTCACAATAATATGATTTTTTGTTCTGATGATACCTGAAACCTGATCCCTTTGACACCTCGTGATCGCACAGGCTGATGCGTTTCTTCCATGTGGGCTTTGTTGCTTCTGAGCTAGATGGTTGCTTGTTTACCTTCAAACCCTTAAGACCTCAGATGCTATATCTTTTGATAGCTGGGCACCATCAGTTTTCTTCACCACATTTGCTTATGCACCCATTTGTCTTCAGCGTTCGCATCAGGGAGGGATTAGTATCATTTTTATCAACTCTTTGCTCCAGCTGGGTTCCGTACTTAATATTCTGTTATCTATGTTCTATCCCAATCTTATTACCTCTTAAGTGTCTTCTTGGGTTTTCAAAAGCTTCCATGACACCGAGTTAAAGAGCTATTTAAGTATTATAATCTTACTGGCCTTTTATTTGCTGACCATTCTCTCCTGAGGTGAAGGTGGGGTGAAATGATCTTGCTCTATAATTTGAGCATTCGGTTGGGTGACCTTTCTTTGTAATGGACCTGTTCCAGTCAGTTGGTCAAGTAGATAAGTAGATGTCTTGTAAATTTCCTGGAGTAGGTGAATGAGTATTTCCAGTGCTTCATCAGCTTGTTGAAATAGGTTAATTGGTATTTCATCAATTCCTGGAGCTGAGCCCTGGTGGTGTAGTGGTTACATATAGGACTGCGATCTGCATGGTCTGCAGTTTGAAACCTCCCTTGGAGAAAGACTGGGCTTTCTACTCCCATAAATAGTTACGCTCTCAGAAATACACAGGTGGTCACTATGAGTGAGCATTTACTCAACAGCAGTGACTGTTGTTGTTTTTGCTAATACATTCAGTGCAGCTTGAACTTCTTCCTTCAGCAACTTTGGGTCTTGCTCATATGCTACCTCCAGAAATGATGGAATGTCGACTAGTTCACTTTGGTGGAGAGTCTTTATTCTTTCCATCTTTTCTTTATATTTCCTGCAGCATTCAATATTTTGCCCATAGAATCTTTCAATATTTCAACTTGAGACTTGTAGTTTTTGCTTGAGTTCTTTGTTTAAATATGCTTAGCGTATTGTTTCTTTTTAGTTTTCTAACTCTATGTCTGTACATTTCATCATGACATTTTCTTTGTCTTCTCCAGCTACCCTTTGAAATTTTCTATCAGCTCTTTGACTTCATTATCTCTTCCACTTACATTAGCTACTCTATGATTAAGAGGATGTTTCAGCGTCTCTTCTGACATCCATTTTAATAGTTGGCACAATAAACCTACCTATCACACCTGTCTTTTAAGTGACCTTTTGCTTTCTTCATGAATGTTCTCTTTGTTTACAAACTTTAGGTTCCAATGACCAATAATTATGAATGCATCTTGATTGTACATTTGATCAATTTCAGATGGAAGATATTGGTAAAATTCTTCAATGTCTTCATCACTACTTTCGTGGTTGGTGCATAAATTTGAGCAGTAATTTTATTGATTCCATTTCCTTGAGGGTAGTTAAATATAATCCTATCACAGACTGCATCGTGCTTCAAGGTTGATCTTGCAATGTCCTTTTTGACTATGAATTCAATGCCATTCCATTTTTATGATATTATGATTGTGTCATTTCCAGCATTATAAATCATATTCTTTTTTATTATTCAAAATGACAATACCAGTCCATTCCAGCTCACTAACACCTAGGATATCAATTTATATGGGTTCCATTTCATTTCAGATGACTTCCAATATTCCTAGATTTTTATTTAATACATTATAAGTTCTGATTTTAATAGATATTTGCAACTGTTTTTTTTAGGTTTTGGTTTTGCCATATAAGCAAATGAAGATCCTGAAGGCTTACTCCCACAGCCTTACTTCATTCATGTCATTATGGTAGACTGTATTTTGAGAAAGCAGCTCCCCCTCAGTCACATTTCAAGTGCCTTGCAATTCAGGAATCCATTCTTTGGCACTATCTCTGACAATATTCTGCATCTATTTATTAGGCCTTCAGTATCTGACAATGTTTCCTTGCTAGTTGAGTTAGTTAATTGTGCCAACCTGGCCGATAATCACATGTGGGGCTAATTGAAAGGCGGAGGGATAAATGGGTGGTGAGCCTCACCTTTCTAGTTCTCGGGTCTCTTGCTTTGTGATGATTGCACAAGGGTGCAGCTGCCTTAGCAGTTCCCTGCTTCAGCTTGCAAGATTCACTTCCTACAAGACATCCCCAAGGAGAAGCTACATGGACCTATCCCGATGCAGCCCTGGGTGCTGGAGCAGCCGTGTGGAGACCCCTGCTAGTGCTGAGATGCTTACACGTTCACTGACTCAGCTTTCCTCCTGCAGTCGGCATCATTGCCTCTGTTTTGTGAGGTGGAGGACTTTGTGGACTGGTGTTGGGTTAATGGGTTAATGTTGGACTTGTGGGCTTGGGCAGCATTGGGTTGGGATGTTTTCGTGATGCATATTTTCTTTACATAAAACTCTCTCTTATACAGGAGTTGCTGTGAATTTGTTTATCCAAAGTACCCAGACTAATACACTAGTCATAAGGCTTTCAGCAGCTATTTTGTCCATAAAGGGCATCTGAGTCTTTTATTTTTGTCAGTTCTTCATCTGAAAGCCCCATTGAAATCTTTCATTTTGGGTGACCCTGCTGGCATATGAAGCACCAACAAAATAGCTTCTAGCACTATGGGAACACATAAGCCACCACTGTATGAAACACTGACACACAAATAATAGAGACTGCATACACTACTTGGAGATGATAAGTTGTTGGTTGTTTTTTTTCTATTCTCCTAGAGCTTGGAAATATTTTTCTACTTGCATCTTGTTTTCATTCCCTATGTCATACTGTAAAATGAGCACTGGGCAACTAGTCAGAAAATCAGCTGTTTAAACCCATCAGTCACTGTATGGGAAAATGGTGAGGCTATCTGTTCTCATAAAGATTTGCAGTCTTATGCCTTATATGGAGTTATTATGAGTTAGAATCAACTTGATGGCAATGGTTTCTTTTTTTTTTTAGTTTGCTACCTTGCCTTTCACAGAAAGTAAAAACCAAAAAGTAAGCTCCATTGCTATTTTTCTCTTTTCATTAAAACAGTTTTCTTGGTAATTTAGCCACATCATACAATTCAATAGTTTAATCATATCAGGAAGAGTTGTACAATCTTTACCACAATCAATATTAGAACATTTTCTTCTTCCTTGTACTCATTGTTATCCATTTGATTTTTTTCAACTTTTGGCAAAAATATACACAAAAAAAGATTTTTCTCTTCAACAACTTCTTTATGTATAACTCAGTGCCACTGATTATGTTCTTCATGTTGTACAACCATTATTGGTATCCCTCTCCAACTTGTTCCCCACCGATAAAATGAACTCAATGCCCCCTAAGCAAAAACTCTTACTTCTTCATGGTAACTATAAGCCAAGTTTGGTTTTCTTTTCTTTTTTTAAAGTAGGTTTCGTGGCATAATATTTACATATCATACACTTCCATCATTAAATTGCTTTTAAAGAGTTGTATGTACATCCTCAGAATCAGTTCTAAAGCTTTCCCCACTCTCCCACATTCCGGTATTGATTACTCCCCAATACACCCACCCTCACCCCACCCACCCCCGTTTTGATAAACATTGCATCGGTTATTGATTTTATGCAACCATTCCTTTTATGCTCCATAAACTGGGAAATCTAACAGAAGCAATAGAAAACAAAACCCAAAATGAAACAAAAGAAGAATCAGTAATACTAATATAAAGATAAAAATGAAAATGAAGAGTAAGAAATAAAAGACCACCAGCAATATTTTAAAAGCCAGAGAAGAAATGTCTTTTATGGAACAATCAAGAAATATTTAAGCCTAGAGCAAATGCAGGTTGGGTCATAATTTTTATTTCTTAGAATGTAGAAAATGAAGTTTTTACTTACAATCAGTTACTATTGAGTTGACTTTCACTCAAATTTCTTTTCTATTACTTAAACTTTTTTTTTAATTTCAGAAAAATAATTGATTCCAGGCACAACCAGCATGCAGTCCTTTTGAAAGCTTGACACTTTCATTTCCTCATGTTAATAGTGTCAATTGACATTTAAACCAGTCTTGAGTCCAGTCTAACTAGTGGTGGCCCCATGTGTTTCAGAGTAGAACTGTACTTAGGTGGTTTCAGTGGGTGTTCAGTGGCTGCTTTTACAGAAGATGATCACCAGACCTTTCTTTCTAGGTACCTCTGGGTGGACTCAGATCACCTACCTTTTTGTTAGCAGATAATGTGTTAACCATTTGTACCATCAATTCAGAAAAACATTACTTCGCTAACATGTTATTTTATAATATTTATAAATTACAAATAATTAGAATTTAACTATTATAAATATGTGTTAGACAGGGTTCTCTAGAGAGACAAAATCAGAATGTTAATAATTATATATATATTTATATAGATAGATATATAACATAAGAAATAAATAGTTAATTAAATTATAAAGCAGTACTAATGGCTCAGTGCAACTCACTCCCGTGAGATAGTTGTGAGACACTGGCAGTCCTTCAAGTCTTGAGGGCCGACAGGTAGCCTCTGGAGCAATTCAGGCTATCCGGGCACAGGCAGCAGACAGCAAGACAGGTCACCAACAGTCAGCCAGATGACAG
Organism: Echinops telfairi; assembly: GCF_000313985.2. NCBI lineage: Eukaryota > Metazoa > Chordata > Mammalia > Afrosoricida > Tenrecidae > Echinops > Echinops telfairi. The sequence goes on from NW_022107407.1 coordinate 7,051,903, forward strand.
CTTAAGAGATATAAATTCCAATGGTGTGGCGAACCAGGTATTGAAGGAACCTCAAATTATAGCGACACAGTCCACAGGTTAGGTGTCCCACAGGTAATGTAGCTTGCAAATTGAGGCACAGGACAAGCAAGGTAGGCGCACACTGGTCTGATGATCAAAGAGCAAGAGACAAGAAAGGCGAGGCTCGCTGAGCCATTTTTTCTGCACCCTTCAATTAATCCCACATGTGTTTATCGGCCAGGTTGGCACAATAAACTAATTACTTCAATCCACCCCTTGCCAATCTGGCACCTGTACACAATTCTTTAGCAATATATAATTATATAATTTCTGGACAAAAATGAAATCACACTTATACTTATCATCAATCACCAATCATACATATAAATGAAAACACACTGAGTCCAATTGTATCTGATATCTCATACATGAACAAAGGAAAGATATGCAATAAGTACATAAAAAGAAAATACACTGACAATTACAAACCTTGCTTTGGCAATTGATCATGTGGTTGTAACTGATAGGTAGAACTACCTTCTTCTACTACCCATTCTGTATTACCTTTGCCCTCAGCAAGCACCTTAGCTGGCTGTGGTTTTTTGCCTGGTGGGGTGACCCAGACCTTCATTCCTGAGGGGTCTGGTTCATTATAAGTCCTGTCAGGATTGGGTTGCTGTAACTTACCATTTACTTTAATCACAGGGCATGGTAGCACTAGGAGTCGGCCTATGGGATATCCTGGATTCCAGACATATTCTTCTTTACCTCCATTATGTAGCACCAGCCCAATTTCTCCTTGGTAATCAGGATCAATCACACCACTTACAGTGACACCCTTCCTGACCTGTTGATGCAAAGGCATGAGAAGCCCATAGTAGCCAGGGAGCATTCTCACCTGTCAGTTCAGTGGAATCCCTGCTGTATTTCCAGGTGGGTGAGTTCCCTCCTTTAGGACCAGGACTTCCAGGCCTGAGGAACACAGGGTTGACGGGACAGAAAGCAAAAATGCTGCAAGTGGATCACAAGGAGTAATAGTAAGTGGTGCCATTCCAGCTTCCACCCCTTGGTTACAGGACCCAGGAATTCTGGCTATTGGAGACACAGCACCATATATTTGCCTGTGGTTTAGAGCATATACAGCTTCTTGGAGCACATTGCCCGAGCCCTGCAAGTTGTTGCCACCTAGTTGACGGTGTAATTGTGTCTTTAGGAGCCCATTCCATTGTTATATCAAGCCAGCAGCTTCAGGATGATGAGGAACATGAAAAGATCAGTGAATTGCATGGGAATGGGCCCATTGCTGCACTGCATTTGTTGTGAAGTGAGTTTTTGATTTGAAGCAATGCTATGTGGGATGCCATGCTGGTGGGTGAGGCATTCTGTAAGTCCACGAATGGTAGTTTTGGCAGAAGCATTACATTCAGGGAAGGCAAATCCATATCCAGAGGTTTCTATCCCAGTAAGAACAAAACGTTGTCCCCTCCTTGATAGAAGTGGTCCTATGTAATCAATCTGCCACCAAGTTGCCGGTTGATATCCCCGAGGAATGGTTCCATATCTTGGACTTAATGTTGGTTTCTACTGCTGGCAAATGGGGCATTCAGCAGTGACTGTGGGCAAGTCAGCCTTCTTGCTGTGCCCATGCATAACCTCTATCCCTGCCACCATGTCCACTTTGTTCGTGTGCTCATTGGGCGATAACAGGAATAGCAGAGGAAAGCGGAGGACCAGTCTCCACAGTGTGTTTCATCTTATCCACTTGATTGTTAAAGTCCTCCTCTTCAGAGGTAACCCTTTGGTGAGCGTTCACGTGAGATTCAATTACCTTTACTTTCTTGGCCCATTCAGAGAGGTCTGTCCACATATATCTTCCCCATACACCTCCTTGTCACCAATTTTCCAATCATGTTCCTTCCAAATCCCTGACCATTCAGGCAAGCCATTAGCCACAGCCCATGGATCAGTATACAGTCTCACATCTGGCCATTTTTTCCTTATAGGCAAACTGAACAGCCAGGTGCATTGCTCAATGTTCTGCCCATTGGGAAGATTTTCCTTCACCACTGTCCTTCAGGGCGATCCCATAAAAAGGCTGTAATGCTGCTGCTGTCCACTTACAAATGGCACCTGCATATCTTGCAGAGCCATCATAAACCAAGCACAACTTTTTTGGTCTTCAGTTAAAGTATGTTAAGGAACTCCCCAGGAGGCCTTTGGTGCAGACTGGAAGAAAAAAGGTAATGTGACAGGAGTGGAGACTGTGGGCATTTGGGCCACTTCTTCATGCAGCTTACTTGTCCCTTCAGGTCCTGCTTTGGCCATATCTCATATATACCACTTCCATTTAACAATGGAGTGTTTCTGTCCATGTCCAATTTTATGATTCTGTGCGTCAGACAATAACCAGCTCATGATGGGTGGTTCAGGCCTCATGGTGACTTGGTGGCCCATGGTGAGGCATTCAGTCTCCACCAAGGCCCAGTAACAGGCCAACAGCTGTTTTTCAAAGATGGAGTAGTTGTCTGCAGAGGATGGCAGGAATTTACTCCAAAATCCCAACAGTCTATGCTGATTCACCAATAGGAGTCTGCCAAAGACTCCACACTGCATCTTTGTCTATAACTGACACCACTAGCACCATTGGGTCAGCTGGATCATATGGTCCCAGTGGCAAAGCAGCTTTCATGGTTGCCTGAACCTGTTGCAGAGACTTTTCTTGTTCTGGGCCCCACTCAAAATTGGAGACTTTTCATGTCACTTGATAAATAGGTCAAAGTGGAACACCCAAGTGAAGGAAATGCTGCCTCTCAAATCCGAAGAGACCCACAAGGCATTGGGCCTCCTTTTTAGTCATTGGGGCGGGGGGCAGGGGTGTGTGTGCCAAATGCAATAGCTTATCATTCACTTTAGTAGGAATATCTCGACATGCCCCAAACCACTGGACCCTGAGAAATTTTATTGAGGTGGAGGGTGCCTGAATCTTTGTTGGGTTAATTTCCCAACCTCTTGTATTGCAGATATTGTACCAATGAATCTAGAGTCTTTGATATATCCTCCTTAGTGGGTCCAATGAGCATAATGTCAAGATAATGGACCTGTGTGACATTTTGTGGAATAGATAGGCAATCAAGATCCCTTCAGACTGGTATTGAGAAGAAGGCATAAGCAAGATCAATAGCTGCATACCAAGTACCAAGAGAAATATTAATTTGCTCAAGAAATGGCAGCTGCAATTGGAGTCATCACCTGGTTAAGTTTACGATAATCCACTGTCATTCTCCAGGATCCATCTGTCTTCTTTACATGCCAAATAGGTGAGTTAAATAGGGATGTGGTAGGAATCACCACCCCTGCATCTTTCAAGTCTTTGATGGTGGCACTGATCTCTGCAATCCCTCCAGGAATGTGGTACTGCTTTTGGTTTACTATTTTCCTAGCCAATGGAAGTTCTTATGGTGCCCACTTGGCCTTTCCTACCATTATAGTCCTTATTCCACATTTCAGGGATCCAATATGGGGGTTCTACCAGTTACTAAATATGTCTATTCCAATGATGCATTCTGGAATGGGGAAATAACAACAGGATGGATCCGGGGGCCCACTGGACCTACAGTGAGGCGTACCTGAGCTAAAACTCCATTGATAACTTGACCTCCATAAGACCCCATTCTGACTGGTGGGCCTTCAAAACACTTTGAGTCTCCTGGAACTAGTGTCATTTCTGAGCCAGTGTCCAGTAATCCCAGAAAAGTTTGGTTATTTCCTTTTTCCCAATGAAAAGTCACTCTTGTGAAAGGCCGCAGGTCCCTTTGGGGAAGGCTAGAAGAAAGACCAACAGTATAGACCTTCGGTGATGTAGCAGGTCCTCCTTCAAAGGGATCCAGCCTTTCCTCATTCAAGGGGTTGTGGGTCTGTAAACTGGCTCAGGTCTGGGAATTGATTGAGGGATCGTGACTGTCTATTCTGCTGTTCACCTGATCTATCATTCTTCCGCCTGTATAGATCACATACATATTTAGTAGGTTTCCCATCTATTTCATTCCTAGGGACACCGTGGCTAAGTAGCCAATGCCACAATTCCACATAAAACAGGTTGCTTTGATTACAACAGAAACCTTGTTGGCTATTATAACCACGCACATCCTGTCTCTGTTGATTCAGTGCTGACACCTACCCTCTATCACCAAGGGGACCAATCATCCCCATTGTGGGCAAATGTTAGAGTTCACTTAGAGGAGTGCCCACTGTTAATCCTGGTGCACATAAAATAGAAATTACAGGAGTCTTAAGAGATGCTGGGGCCCACTTCACAAACTTGCTCCTATGGTTGTGGAAAAGGGTATGTTCTCAGGACACCCCCTTTTTGGGTCCATGGGAATATCCTGATGGATCCATTCCAACATACTAATTTCTCTAAGTTTTTGGATGCCTTCTTCTACAGTGTACCAAGGTAGGTCAGGTACTTCAAGTTGGTCTAATCTAGGCCATCTGGCAGTCCATGCTTCAGCGAACTAACCAAATAAAGAATTAGATCCTCACTTAGCCTCTCTCGCAGAGACATTGAAAGAAGTATCTGTGCTTAGGGGTCCCATATCCAGAAACTGGTCTAATATTACATTTCATGCACCAGTATCCCACTCCCTTAGTAACCATTCCCAGGGATATTCCCCAGGCTTCTGCTTATATGTATATGAAAACTCGAGCAGATCTTTGTGATTATAGCATGTTTCTTGGATAATCATCTCAACCTCACCTTTAGGAGCTTTCTGAGACTTAATGTTAGTGACTCATCTAGCGGAAATAATGGGTGGTGAGGGTGTTTCCCTGGGTGCTCTGAGCAATATCTTGTAAGGCCTCTCCCTCAGGCAATGCTACTGATGCAGCCACACATGGCATATCAACTTGAACAGTTTGTCTAATCTGTTCAGGTGTGGATTGTGTTATTGATAGTGAATTGATACTTTCAGCTGGGAGGGGTGGATCTATTGACTGGGGTGGGTCAATTGTTTCTAGGGGCTCAATATCCTCCTCTTCTGGATCATCAGCCTATATGTTCCCATCCCATGTTTCAGGGTCCCAACTTTTCCCGATCAATGCCCGCACTTTGGTGTCAGCCACTGCTCTAGATCTGCAATTCAGCTGATGTTGTAATTCAGCCACTCACATAATGAAACTCTGGACCTGGTTCTCAGCAATGTCAGCTCTATTACTAGAGGAGAGACGGCTCTCCTTTGTATCACAGATGGAAATTTTCAAGTTTGTTAGTCTGCACCTGAGGCATGCCTCTGAGACTCTGAGAGCATCCATCTCCTTAATCACACTTTCCATTGTATGAAGAATGATCAGCCAACCAGATTCCCTATACTTGTCATCCTTACAAAACTCCAGGAAAATATCAAAGATACCATCACTCAGAGCCTCTCCTTTAACCAGCACCTCATCTATCAGTGGCGCTACTGTAGGTATTAGCTTTGCTATTTCACACCATGGATTAATAAGAGTAGCAGACTTTTCCATGCTTTGGGGTGTTGAAGTAGCATTATTAGTGCTGTTAAGACTAATCAGGCTGGAGAGCCAATTTAAGAAGCCCATATTTATTATTTTATTTCTCTAGAAGCACTCCTGGTACCAAATGTGTTAGACAGGGTTCTCTAGAGAGACAAAATCAGAATGCTAATAATTTTATATAGATTTATACAGATAGATATATAACATAAGAAGTAAACAGTTTATTAAATTATAAAGCAGTACTAATGACTCACTCCCATGAGACAGTTGTGAGACACTGGCAGTCCTTCAAGTATTGAGGGCCAATAGGTAGTCCTCTGTAGAGAAATTCAGGCTACCTAGGCACAGGCAGCAGACAGCAAGGCAGATCAGCAACAGTCAGCCAGATGACAACTCAAGAGATGTAAATTCCAATGGTGTGGCGAAGCAGGTCTTGAAGGAACCTCAAATTACAGTGACAGAGTCCATGGGTTAGGTGTCCCATAGCTTGTAAATTGAGGCACAGAACAAGCAAGGCAGCTGCACACTGGTCCGATGATCAAAGAGTAAGAGACAAGAAAGGCGAGGCTTGCTGAGCCATTTATCTCTCTGCCCTTCAATTAATCCCACATGTGTTTATCGGCCAGGTTGGCACAATAAACTAACTACCTCAAAAATATAAATAATTATAACTTAATTATGAAGTATTATAAATAATTAGAAATTAATAATTATAAATGATAAATAATGATAAGTTAATAGGTTCTGGATACTATGGTAAGGTATGAACCACTCAGCATATAAATTATGCTGGGAAAGGAATTCATTATGTTGAACACAGTCTGTAACCATGGAGTTTTTGAGCAGGAACTGAAAGAAACAGAAAACTCTGACAATGCAGAACCACATTGTAAAATTGTAGACATGCTCCCTGTGATCTTTCTTAGAATTAACATCTATAGCAAATCATGATAACTTCACTTCATTCCTCTCCTGCTCTTAACTAGGAACAGACCCAGCAGGCCTGGGAGCCTCCCTGAGAGTAGGTTTAGGGAAAAGGCTGGGTGGAGGTGGGGGTCTCAGGGTTTCAGGGAGTGCTACACATGAGGCTGAATGTACTGCCAAGAGCAGAAAATGCCAACCTGAAATAGTTACTCAAAAAAGTAAACAAGTTTTCCCATTTTACATATTTTTTGTGTGGGGGTGCAGGGGAGTCAGTGTTTGTTATTGAGTTAGACTAGCTGATAGACTGTATTTACCTTGTCTTCAGAGTGGAAAGATTGTAAACAATATCTTATCCAGTTTACCTACAAACGACCTAACTTGTGGTTTTATTTTTAAAAGAGTTATAATTTATAACTTTATGTACTGAATGTAAACCAGCATTGTCAATGTAGTGGGCTATTATGAGTTTTCCTTTCCTACCTGTCTATAATCCAGATTAAGAATGTATTTCACTGATAGTATTGACATTTTTGCTAGAGTAAGATTTCATGTAAAGAATAGTCTAAGTGTTTGTTGATGGCCTATGTGTTATGTGAGGTAGTTTAATCTTTTATATAATCCTATAAAGTAATTTAATCAGGTTTTTCAGTTTGTCATGCAGTATGACAGATAGATGACACAACCCTGCTTCCTGAAAATGAAGAAAGGCTTGAAGGACTTTCTAATAAAGATAAAAAATGACTGCTCATCAACATCAAGAAAAGCAGTTCTCATGAATGGACAAAGAAACAATATCATGTTAAGAAGAGAAAATATTGAAATTTTCAAGGATTTCAATATATCAGATTTACATTAACACTTATGGAAGGAGCAGTCAAAAAATTAAATAAAAGACCTCATTAAAGTCCTAAAAATCAAAGATATTACTGAATACTAATCCAATTACTAATACTAATTCCAATCATGGAATTTTCAATCACCCCGGATGATATGAAAACTGGGCAATGAATAAGGGAGAATGAAGAAGAATTGATGACTTTGAATTATGGTGTTGCTGAAAAATATTGAATATACACCGTTGACAGGGAGAAGAATGAGAAGTCATGGTTAAAAGCAGTCAGCGGCTAACTAAAAGGTTCTTTAAAGATTTACAAATTGGAACCTACGTGGAGTAGATTTACTTTCTCTTATAGGGTTACTATGAGTTAGAATAGATTCAATGGTAGAGGTTTATTTATTTTTTTAAGGCCAAAGAATGCACAAATATATCTTAGAAGAAGTAATATCAGAAGAAAATAGGATTAAAAAGTCAAATACATTTGATATTCATTTAATCAGGAACATAAATAAAAGAACCTCAGTGACTCATCTCCCCACTACCCCTCTGCAAGGCTTGTCCAGTTGTCTAGAGATGGGCATTGGGTTCCCATCATGCGCCACCCTCATTTATGAGGATATGATCCACACACACACACACACACACACACCCACACCCCCCGCCTTTGGTGTTTGAAGCCTGGTCCCTTCGGCCCTCCATGATCACACATGTTGGTGTCCTGCTTCCATGTGGGCTTTGTTACTTCTGGGCTAGATGGCCGCTTGTTTACTTTCAAGCCTTTAAGTTCCCAGATGCTATAGGTCTCGATAGCCGGGCACCATCAGCCTTCTTCACCACACTTACTTATGCACACATTCGTCTTCAGCGTTTATGTGGGGAAGGTAGTCACACAATGATGGGCTTTGTTCTTTGGTGTCTGCTGCCTAATCCCTTCAACACCTCGTGTTCACACAGGCTCTTGTCCTGCTTCCATGTGGGCTTTGTTACTTCTGGGCTAGATGGCCGCTTGTTTATCTACAAGCCTTTAAGACCCCAGACGCTATATCTTTTGATAGCTGGGCACCATCAACTTTCTTCACCACATTTGTTTATGCACACGTCTGTCTTCAGCGATCATGTCAGGAAGGTAGGTATCATGAAATGACCGTTTAGCTGAGCAAGGTGCTCTTGTATTAAGGGAATGCACATGAGGAGGCCCAATGTCCACCTGCCAACCTACTACCAAACCTATAAATATTTGCACCTACGTCCATTTCCCACATAATCTTAAATATATTTACACATGTACATGTCTGTATTTAGGCTTCTATGTATGCCCTTTGCCTCTTACTTCTTTCCTCTATTTCCTTACGCTTTCCTCCTGTTCCATTACCATGTTCAGCCCTCATTCTGGTTTCAGTAATTTCTCTCAGTTACCTTTCCTTTGGTCACTCCCTACCAGTCCTCCCATCCCCTCCCTACCATTGGTTTTGAACCATTTGTTGTTCCCATGTCCCTAGGTTGACCAACCCTCCTCCCTTCCCCTACATCCCACGCTCCCATGTCCCTCCAGGGCCATTGGTCCCTTTATTTTCTTCTTACATTTTTTTTTGTCCAGCCTCTCTTATCTAGGTGGACGTGCAGATACATTAATATGTGAATAAAATTGGGGATGGCTCTGACAGCACGGTACCAAAGTGGCACATAAGAACATGGCAATGACGGCAGCAGCACCGACCAGCCAACAAACAAAAAAGCCACTGGCATTCAAAATTTAAAAGAAGAGGAAAAAGGAAAAAACAAAACAAAACAAATAGGCTGGGAAAAAAAAGCAAAAGAAAAGGAAAAAAAAAAGCCTGTTAGTAGATCAAGGTCTGTTTGTAGACCTTTAGGAGCGAGTCTAATGGGGTGCCATGTCCTGGCCCCAGAGTCCATTGTTCGTCTTAATACAATATAACTTACAATTTTCAGGACAGGAAAACAGAAAAGCAATGAGCGCTATTAGAGGTCTTTTCCTGAACCTGAATTAATAGCTACACTATAAATTAAATAGTGTTACTATTTTTGGAAATGATAAGATTTTTCATATCATATTAAAAAATTTCATGGCTATTTTGTTCCTAAAAATGTATTTTTTCTCCTCATCCTTTCTTTTCTTCCTTTCCCTCTTTCCTCATCCTCATTCTCTTACTATTTTTAACAGTAGATTCTAGCAATTTTGAATTTGTCTGGCTTGCATTGATCACAAAAATTGGAGATGTAATATGAACACTGGCTTTGAATTTAGAATCTAACCTTCTATGGCCTTGTACAAGTGTTTAACATCATTGGGCCTCAATTTAATAATATGCTGAGAAATACTATTATAGCACTCATGGTAGTGAATCATAAATATTTTGCAGTTATTCTGTATCACCTGGAGATGATATATATATGAATGACTAAAAAACCTTTTTTCCTTTTTGAGACCAAAATTTTTACCAAATTTTACCATATTTCTGAATTCCATTCTATAAGTCTCTGAGTGAGAATCCAGGTTTTACCCAAACCAAAAGTCCCACTGCCATGAAGTTGAGTCAGACTCGTAGCAACTCCATAGGATATAGTAGAACTGCTCCAGAGGGTTTCTGAGATTGTAAATTATTTATTTATCTTCAGGGAGAAGCCTTTTTAACATTTAGTTAAGCCTCTGCATAGTCTCAAGCCCCCAGGACCCCCCCCAAAAACAACAACAAAACAAAACAAAACAAGATCTTAATTTTCTCCTCAGCTCTTCTGCTGAAGAATTTGGCCTTTAGGGTGACAGGTTGCTTTGGGTGTTTTCCCATCTCCAGAACTTTGTCATAGCCCTACCACATCACATCAATGGGAGCAGCCCCAGTTGTGTTTTTGGCAGCATTCCCCCTTTTCTGTTGGCTCCCTGACCTAATTCTGCAATTCATCGAGGTTGACAGTTGGGCAGAAGCTCTGGTTCCTCTTCAAGTGTAATACCTCATACCGAATTTCCCAAAGTCACCTGGAGGGTATTTGTTGAAGTTGATCCGGTGATGATGCATGCCACCAGCATTACCCCGCCTCCAGTGTGCTGCAGGTGCTTGCAGATGCAGCTGTGGCTGTGACTCATGTTGTGGTCCTTAAGTTTCTGGGTCTTCCTCAGTCTCACAAAACAACAAGATTATAAATTTAAAAGGAAGCAGTGAGACTCATCTTCTTCCATGGAGTGACTGTGGGTTTGAATTGTCATCCTTGTAGTTAACAGCCTGATTAATGTTCAATTTGCTGTGCTATAGGACCTCTGTTCTACCCAGGTATCTTCATTGACAATTTAATTTAGTAGCAGTTACCATTCAAAAAAGTAGTCTAGACAGAAGCCGGTGGGAGTTGAACATGGTCCTGTGCCTTGTGGAAAACTACTCAATCTCAGAAAGATTCTTACCAACACCTATGTCATCCAACCCAGATATTTCTCTTTCTTCCTATGATGAAGACCAGCGATCCAAACTCATCAGAGAAGCTAGAGTCCCCATTGTCTCCATTGTACACTTGTTGCCCTCATCATGCTCAAAATATTTGCTTTCCAATTTAGCCCTTGGTATGAGCTCCTCATTTACGCCCCCTCCCTGTTCCCCTTCTCTCATGAATCCTTGATAATTTATAAATTATTATTATTTTATCATATCTTACACTGCCCGACATCTCCCTTCACCCACTTTTCTGTTGTCCATCCCCCAGGGAGGAGGTTATATGTAGATCCTTGCAATCAGTTCCCCCTTTCTACCCCAACTTCCCTCCATGCTCCCGGTATCACCATTCTCACTGCTGGTCCTGAGGGGTGCAGTGTAGCATCGATGAAACACACAATTTTCCTCTAGTTCTTAAATGTGTCCTCCCCACCTCCCCATCCCCACTATCATGATCCCAATTCTTCCTTACCAACCTAGGTAGACCAGAGGATGACCAGGTGCAGATATGAACTGGAAACACAGGAATCCAAATTACACTCTTTTTTATTCCGCTTAGAAATCCAGACACTTCTGGTTAGATGAACCATTTCCACTGTGAATGAAATGGGTCAAAAATCAAATTTATTTACTTCTCAAACATATTTTTTCTCTGGTTTCCCTTTGTTTAATACATTTTTCATCTTTCATTCTGAGTAAAATTTGCTTTTACTTACCCTACTTTCTGCCCTTTACATTTAATAAGTTGCAAAGCTACTGATCATCAAATCAAATTGGTTCCTGTCGGATCATTAATATGAGTTAAGAAACCAAGCGATAGTAACTCATCTTAATTAACTTACAGGAACAGTGGTTTACCAGTCAAGAACACCAAGCACTGCCATGGACTCCATTCTGACCAATAGCAAGTCACACAGGACAGGAACGTCCCTTGTGGGATTTTGAGACTTAAATCTGCTTAAAACGTTTGGCCATATAAAGAAGAGTTGGACAATTATCACCACATTCAATTCTAGAACATTTTCTTCTTCCTTGTACTCATTGTTATTCATCTAATTTTGTTTTGTGGAAAAAATATACACAACAGAATATTCTCCAATTCCACAATTTCTACATGTATAATTCAGTGTCATTGATTATACTCTTGGTGTTGTACAACCACTGTTTATGTCTTTTTCCAAACTATTCCACCAGCTTTAATAGAGACTCAATGTCCCCTAAGCAACAAATCTTTCTCCTCCACCATGATAATCATTAGTCCAATTTGATTTCTTTCTTGTTTTAGTAGTTTTCTTGACATATTATTCACATATCATACACTTCTATGGTTAAAACATTTTAAAAATGAGTTACATATTCATCATCACTATCAGTTCTAGTACTCACTTCCCTGTCCCACATTCATTTTTGGCTCCCCCAAACCCCTCACCCTTCCTGCCTCCTGCCCGCACCCCTCCACACCCTTGTTATCATCTCTATGAGTCTACTCCTTCTGTGCTTTGCAAACTGGGAAATTCAACAGATACAATAAAACAAAACAAAATTGGAAGGAAAAAAAGTAATATAAAGATAAAAATACAAATAAACATTAGAAAGAAAGGACCATCATAAATATTTTAAAAGCCAGAGAAGAAATTTCTGTCATTGAACAAGCAAGAAATTCTTGAGCCCAGAAGAAATTCAGATTGGATCAAGATGGAGGTCAACTGAGCAAGTATCATATTATATCCTGTATGGTATTTGCATAATTTTATGTCAACTTGATAAATATTAGTGTAGGGGGTGGAATCTAGTCTGTCAATCGGGTCATAGCTTTATGGTGCCTCTTCATAAAGAGGGTCCTGGGAACCTCCCAGCCCACTCTATCTGTGCCTGTAGCTTTCTGTTGATGAAATATGATGAGACCTGCCAGAGCCCTGTGATGTTACCATCACCATTGGATCCACATGACTTTGTACCTACTGGCTTGTGATCTTCCTGTATTAATTGCATGTGGCTGCTTGAGTGTGAAGAGGGATGAATGGACTAGTATAGGACTTATATACTTGAGCTGGACTGGGTTTGGATGTTTGCTTGATATGTAATTACTTCTTGATATAAAGCTCTCTTACACATATATGAATGTCTCTGGATATATTTCACTAGTCAACCCAGCCTAACACGTTATGATACCTGGAGAGTGGGGTACTAGAGAAACAAACCATGAAGATAAGTAGTGGAGGCTTGTCTTACTTCTGCTTTAGCACAGTGTTTCTTCTTTGGCTAGTTGGAGGTCAGAGATGGCAATGCAATTTAATGGGGCTGTTTTTTTGAAAAGGATATGGAAAATTAATGTTTTGATACCTAGAAGTTATTCTTGGTTATTTCTGTCTGAAATGGTGAAAATGAATGTGATAAATGTAAGTTTTAAGCCCAGAGTGTGAAATCACCCCTTGGACTTCTGTAAGTCTACATTTGACTTAAAGAAGACATGCTCCTGGATTGCTGCAGCCAGCGACCTAAGGCCACATTGCACATGAATGGGATAGTTTAGATAAAGATTTAATTTGACTATTTTAATAATTGAGCTTGAGATCTGGCTGTACTAGGATTATTCTGAATATTTCTAACTATTGATATTGCTATCATATGTGATAGAAATGGTAATTGGGGAGTATGAATAGAGAGTTCATAATCCCACTGCCTTCAGCCATTAAATTGGATCTTTAAATTTGTATAGGAGTTGCCTGAAAAGAATGCTTAGGAAAGATAAGCCACATTCAGTGCCTTAGTATGCAGGACATTTTCATTTGAAAATACTTGCTGAACAAGCTGTTGGAACACTGAAAACAAAGGAACTATTTGACCCTTTTGAATTTTGTACTAGGAGTTTGATCCTGAAGTTGGACAAAGCTGGAGTCATGAAAAAATTCTCCTGTCCAGGAGCGAACACTAAAGGAAGACTGCAGGTAGCCTGTGACTTGCTAGGTGACCATCTAGATCCATTTGTTGAATGGAAGTGGGAGAAAAGCAGCAATAGAGAGATGGGTTGAGTCTGGCCACTGACATCTGTGAACCTGGGTCATAGGGACTAGAGGAGAAGATGAGAGGGGATTGGCTGGTCTGACGTTTAAACAGTTGTGCACAGCCTGAGCTGATGACATGACCTAGCTCAAGGGCAGTAGGGTTGTTGAGAATTTGTGAAGGGGCCTATGGTCAAACATCAAGGCAGTCAATGGGCACCCTGGTAAGGCTGGGTGAAGCAGCTCACACTAAGTTGACCAGAACCTGGCCAGATGAAAGTAAAATTTTTGAGCCTGTGAATTGGTACAGTTGGCTCCTGAATACATGGATGGCTGCTCCTGATTTGACTTTGCTTATGGATGCGGACTCACAAAGTTCCAACTGGAATGAAGATTCTTGACATCAAAGAACATGCTTATCTCTTCAGAGCACTGGGTTGATACAAGTGGGTAGTGTAGAATTTGGATATCCCAAATTGGGCTGATAATGGCATGAAGTGGCTGGCTTACAAACTTTCATGAGTAAGGGAAAGTGTTCATAGGATTATGGTGTAGGTGTTCATATATCTGCAATTGATAGGCATAGAATTTTTTTTTTTGTTCACTTAGGGAACTTTATGCTTAAATAAGGCTGGAAATTTTTTAGTTGCATGTATTTTAGTTTTATCCTGTTAGGCGCAACAATACTTTTATTACTGTTTTGTTAAAAAAATTATGTACGAAAAAAAATTATGTATTGCTAAAGAGTTGTGTAAAGGTGTCAAGTTGACAGGTGTGTCCTGTGTCAGTTACAAAATTTCAAGTCAACTTGATAAATAAACATTTAGGGGTAGAGTCTAGCATGTCAATCAGGACACAACCTGCTGATACCTCCTTGAGGGCTTGACCGTCTCATAAGGAGGGTTCTGGCAACAACCCCCTTCACCTCTGCCCTCAACTTTCTGATGATGAGACATGTTGAGACCTGCCAGAATCCTGTGATGCTTCCACCACCATTGGACCCAGAAGACTTTGCAGCCACTGGTTTGTGATCTTGCTGCATTCTGCATCATTGCATGTGGTTGCATGAGTCTGAAGAGGGATTTATGGACTTACATATTTCAGTTGGGCTGGACTACGATATTTACTTGATATACAATTACTCCTTTATATAAAGCTCTCTCTTACACATATATGACAGTCTCTGGATTTATTTCTCTAGTCAACCAGCCTAACTCAGCATGGTTTGATCCACCATAATAAAGTGTACAATATTCTCTGTCTAATAATAAAGCTGTACAAAGCCCTTGCCTGTGGCTAGAGAGGACCTGCCAGAAGCTTAATCTGACTATATATTTTGCAGATGGATTCTGGGCTCCCACTCTTCTCCATCATATTTTGATTTTGGTATTATCATTTTTGAATGACACAGGTTGGTGTGCTTCTTCAGTGTGGACTTAGTTGACACCTCACTTAGATGGCTGCTTTTTTGAACATAAGTCTTTGAGACCTCAGACACTATTCCAATGGGTAATGGGGGGGGGGGCACTGTCTGTTTTCTTCACCACACTCTGTTATAGCACTCTTATTTTCAGTGATCATTTCATGAAGGTGAGTGTCGAGTAGAGACATGTTATCAGAACTAACTGTTCTTGTATTGGGACTACAAAGAAGTGGGAACAAAGAATCCATCTGCTTGCTTATGGGTTATGAACACTTTGGATTTACTTTGACTTTTGTCTTATGAACTGCGGTCCCCCACCCCCACCCCCCACAAGACCACCACCACCACCACGACCACCACCAAACCAAACAAAAAATAACCAAACAAACAAACAAAAATATTGGCAACATCCCCCTGGGGTATAAGATGACTGCATGGATAGCATGGATGATTTTTCCAATGACATAGAATTTAAGATATTGTCGACAAGATGAGTTATATGAGTAAAATCCAGCTACAAGCTGAAATCCATGAAGTGTTTCTCTGTACAGCTAGGTTTCTAAATGGAATGAGCTCTGTTTACCATGAGCATGGCGGCTGGTGTTAGGGGAAAAATGTCCTGTATTAATTCTTACAACTCCAGATTAAAATCTGTCATATTACATTCCCCTTGATCATGTCCTATCAGGTCTCCTACCCCCACCTCACCACCAATTTGGATCGCTTTTTGTTCCCTTGTCCCTGGGTTTGTTAACACCTCTTCCCTTAACAAAGAGGAAGTGCTGAAATTCTGGTGGGGACTGAGCATGATAGTGGGACAGGAGGAAAATCAAGGGAAATAGAGGAAAGAGCTGAGAGGAAAAGGTTATTTATAGAGGTCTAGATAAAGACATGTATATATGCAAATATATTTATATGAGGATGGGGAAATAGATCTATGTGCCTATATTTATAGGTTTAGTATTAAGGTAGCAGAAGTACATTGGGCCTCCACTCAAGTACTCCCTCAAAGCAAAAATACTTTCTTCTATTAAATTGGCATTCTATGATTCTCACCTTCCCGACACAACCGCTGAAGACAAAGCGGGTGCATAAGCAAATGTGGTGAAGAAAGCTGATGGTGCCCGGCTATCAAAAGATATAGCGTCTGGGGTCTTAAAAGCTTGAAGGTAAACAAGCATCCATCTAGCTCAGAAGCAACAAAGCCCTCATGGAAGTAGCACACCATCCTATGCGATCACAATGTGTCGAAGGGATTAGGTACAAGGCATCATCAGAACAAAAAATCTTACCATAGTGAATGATGGGGATAGTGCGGAGTGGAGACCCAAAGCCCATTAGCAGGCCACTGGAGACCCCCTTGCAGAGCCAGGCAGGGGGCGATGTAGCAACGATGAAAAATACAACTTTTCTCTAGTTCCTAAATGTTTCCTCCCCGCTCCCACTATCATGATATGAATTCTACCTTGCAAGTCTGGCTAGACTTGAGGATGTACACTGGTCCAGATAGGAACTGGAAATACAGGGAATCCAGGGTGGATGATCCCTACAGGACCAGTGGTGTGAGTGGTGATACTGGGAGGGTAGAGGGAGAACAGGTTGGAAAGAGGGAACCGATTACAAGGAACTATATGTGACCTCCTCCCTGAGGGACAGACAACAGAAAAGTGGGTGAAGGGAGACGTCGGACAGGGCAAGACATGACAAAATAATAATTTATAAATTATCAAGGGCTCATGAGGGAGGGGGGAGCGTGGGGGGAGGGGAAAAATGAGGACATAATGCCAGGGGCTTAAGTGGAGAGGAAATGTTTTGAGAATGATGAGGACAATGAATGTACAAATGCGCTTTACACAATTGATGTATGTATGGATTGGGATAAGAGTTGTATGAGCCCCTAATAAAATGATTTTTAAAAATCTGTCATATTAATGCAAATGGAGCATTGAGGTATTAAATATATGGTACTTCTTGGTCTCTTTTCACTGGACACCCACTAAGCCAGGGGTTCCACACAAGGTCCAATGACTGTCATTTACATAGTCTGTGTGGCTACACTGTGCTTCCTCTCCCATAAGAGTATTTCAGTCCATAGTCCAAGGGGTACAGTAGGTTTGAGATAGGGCTCAGTTGGTTCGGTTGGGTGATACTGTAATTCTTTAAAATAATAGAACGAAATGCCTTAAATATATCTTTTTGGGGGACTCAATTATTCAGGAATGGCCATGTGATCAAACAGTATTCAAACATACATAAGTAATTTTAAGACTTGTACAGGGGCTTCTGGAAACACCTATTACTTTCACAGTGTCTTGGAACTTTAAAGTACCATGTCTTCACTTAGAAACTGAAAATGAAATCAACGCAGAGGAAGGCAGGGCTGCGAGATAACAACTAGTTATATCATTTACCCTCTCTTTCATGACTTACCTCTAGATATATCCTTTGTTTTGTCTAAGTTAGTGATTTGGATTTTCTGTCACAGCACTAATTTAAAAAATAATAATAATAAAATCACTCAACTCACACACACATAAATAAAAAACCCACTTAATTGATAAATACAACAAAAATTACCATAAGAACATTTTTTATTATGGAATCAATGTGTGAGGATAGTACTATACCTATGTGGAAATGAGGAAAAATTTGTACATGCTTTGGAGTACTTGACCAAGTTTTAGCTTGTACATTGTGTCATCTCTACATTCCATTCCATATAAGGAGCCATGGTGGTGTAATGGTTAAGAATTGGGCTGCAATCCCCATGGCCAACAGTTCTGACGGAGAAAGCCTGGGCTTTCTATTGTCATAGTTACAGTCTAGGAAACCCACAGTGGATCGCTATGAGTTAGCATTGTCTCGACGGCAGTGAGTATCTTCTTATAAGTGTGGCCATAGCTATTGGTCAGAATGCATCACTGATTAATTCAGGAGCAGGCTATATCCATCTGACTTCTTTTAAAATGTATTCCAGTCATTTCTTGAGGACTTGGCTGTCATATAGATACAATCAATGGCACAATTTTTTGAAAAACCAACAAACATGAAAAGAAACACCCAGGACCAAATGAAGGTATTTGATTTAACTGTTAGTTTTATAGGGAGCCATGGTGATGTAGTGTGTACTCATTGGGTTGTTATATGCAAG
Source organism: Echinops telfairi (assembly GCF_000313985.2). Taxonomy (NCBI): domain Eukaryota; kingdom Metazoa; phylum Chordata; class Mammalia; order Afrosoricida; family Tenrecidae; genus Echinops; species Echinops telfairi. The sequence continues at coordinate 7,070,192 of NW_022107407.1, forward strand.
ATCAGCAGTTTGAAATGGCCAGTCAATTTGTGGGAGAAAAAAAGAAGCTTTCTACTCCTGGAAAGTTTTACAGTCTTCAAACCCACAGGGAAGTTATACTCTTCCCAATAGGATTGCTATGATTTGGAATCAACTTGATGGTAGTGAGGTGTTGCATTGTGAATTTTCTACATATATTCTTCTGATTGAAATATCACAGTGCATGTGAGTAAAATAGTCATGTTTTCTGTAGTAAAAAATATCCCATTTGTGTAATAGTATTGAAGTATGAATAAACACTTGATGATCCATTACAAAAGTATGCCTTTTAAGTGTTATCCTACCTGGACAATTTTGAGAGGCATTCTTCTAGAATCCAGACGGAATAATCTCCATCTTCTTTCACAGTGAAGGTATGATGAGGTCGTGATGAGTTTATGTAATGATCCATGGACATAGAATTTTAATGTGAAATGTGAATAGTTAAAAAGCAATTACTTGTAATTGGATAAACCAAACCATTAACTTACACACTAATCCATTATGCAATTTTACTGTTCTTGGGCTCTTTTTCGAGAGCAAAATTATTTTCTTGAGTAAAATGATTAAAAATCTAAAACATTATGGCTTGTAGCTGAGATTCTTAAAAGGATATATTATTATCCATTATTTTATGGAAAATGCTTCATTCAGGCAATGAGTCATTTTCAGAAAGAAAAATAAAACCATTTCCTATGAGCGTTTCCCTGTTATCTCTACTTGATTTTTGACATGTATACATATTGTGAATTTAGACTTCATGACAATCTGTTTTTAATGAGCAAGACTAATATAATTTCTTCATACTGTTTTTACATTTTTAAGTATGAGTGCTGTATGTGTGTCTGTATTGGGATAAAGTGGCCATAGACTATTGATTTTTAAAATTCAATTTAGTTTCAAAAGATGGGATATTGTGGCTAATTCTAACCTTGACCATATGTGACTACAGTTAAATTGTTGGGGTTTTCCTATTTAGAAGTAAAAAATGTTAAACTTCAAGGAACTTTTTAGGCTCTTACCTTGCCCATCATCCCATGAATAAGCACAAAATTCAGTTGTGTAAACAAAGAAAAATTAGAATAATTGAAACTGTTCCATGAACAGACATTTCTTATTTTCCTTTTCAATGTAAGAAAATATTATAATTAATAAAATTTTTAGGCAAACTGTTCTAAAAACTGTGATTCAAACACACATTTTAAAAAGTAGAAGCTTATCACCTGGGAACAAATTTAGAAGAACCCTCCCCCCCACCCCCCACCACTTCCCCCTACCCCGGCCATCTGCCCCCTAGCAACATCAAGTACTACTTATGAAGGGCAGAGTCATTCCTGATCACAATTTCTGCATTCTGATACACAGCACTCTTTCCTGAGCACCCATTAAGTTAATTCAAACATAATTCTGAGCAGAAGCATAACACTACACGAACAGAAAACAATATCATCCATACAGAAATGTTTTGCTTTGTGATGTGTTTACAGTTCTATTCTTCATATGACACCATAACACAGATGCTTGCAAAAGCAATGGCTTCTTTTTATTAGTTTTCAGGATGAGATCTCTTGATATTATATTAAAATAATCTTCTTCCTAATGAAACATGCTTTGAATACTTGTTCCACTGCTTTTTTTTCTCTTCCCTTTTTACTGGTATGCTTTTGCTTTCAGTCGTCTTTTAATATGCAGGAGAGTCTTTGTTTGCTTTGGTGGGTGGTTTTCCCATGGACCTTCATTGTAGGCTTAAATGAATTCCAACCGAATGTAAAGTTTGAGTTTTATTTTCTTTCCCTTTCTGTGGTTGATCTTTATTAGTCCCTATGCTTGTGTCATTCAATTTAAAGTCATTAATTAAAATAAAAACAGAAACTTTTTGGTTCAAAAGCACACAGAACTATTTTGTATAAAAATTTCAGAAAACTTCCTTGTTGCCTGATGCATGAAGCAGAGCAGGCCTGTGTTCCACCAAACAAATCTCATTTGTCCTGAGTGAGATTTAAAGAAAATGAAATGTTCTAACAGATTTTCTATAAGCCAGCTGACTGGCTTTGTTTAGATTTTTTTGTTTTACCCAGTCAAGTTATTTTATCAGGATAGCCACCCACATGCAGAAATACACCACTATGGAATTTAAATTGTAATGAACATATTTACACATAGAAATCGTTTTGTTTTCATCACTTTACAAAACATTTGTATCCATTACTATTTCACTCTCTCAACTTAAACAAACAAAATAAAACCCTCCTCCAATGTCCCTCCAGGTCTGTTTGGTTCATAGTTGTCACATTAGTGTATGCATGCCAAAATGGTAAGAACTCTCCATGATGTTCAACTTTATGGTACCATGAGACCTCAGAGTGTGCCTCTATTGATTAAAAGAACCAGAAGGCTTTTGTAAAAACGTTTGCATTTTTTTATATTCTCAGTCACATATGCACAGTTCCTGAGCGCAGGCTGTGGTCAACATTTTAATCCCAGTATACAAAATACATATGGGGCATTGCTTAATATGACTGTGCTACTGGTTTCTAATTTTCTCTTAATAAACTAATTTAAGATGTTTGTCATTCTCCTATGAACATCATCATTGCTATTGTTTATGCTAACATGGATTCAAACTCATAGAGACTCAATGGAACTTCATAGCTTATAATGTTTACAGGTTCTTCTGCCTCAGAGTGGCTTTGAGTTAGCAGTCAATTGTTTATCAATGGAACCATCAAGGCTCCTTCTGTGAACAATATCACCATCTTTAATTTTTGTTTGTTTGATATCTGCACCAAGCTTTGCTCATTCAGCAGAGCTACCTAAACCTGTACTTCTTCCTTAAGATTTCTTCAGAAGACCTTTTTCCTCCTCTGAACCTCTATCACAAACAACGTCTGACCTGGAATTTGTTGCTGCTCTAAAAAGCTTAAAATGGAAATTATAAGTCTACACTATCTCAGTTTTTTATATCACCCCCTTACAGTATAGTGATGCACAATTGATGGCCCTAGATCAGTAACACAATAACAAAAAGACCTCTGTGTTTTAATTTCACTCCTGAATGGCTAAATTAAATACACAGAGTTGTAGCACAGTTAATTAAAGCAAGATGAATAATATAATGGCCAAATCATAGAATGTTTTAATTATAAGGGATGCAATATATTAGACATTTTCCAGGCTAAAACTCACTACCATTGATTCAATTTAACTCATAATGACTCTGTCTATCAGAGTACAATTGCCTCTTTGGGTTTCTGGGAACAGGAAGCCTCACCTTTCTTCCTTGGAGCAGCTGGTGGATTTGAACTACTGACTTGCAATTAGCAGCTCAACTCATAACACTCCAAACCACCAGAGTTGTGCATGATTCTTAGCAGTGGAACCCTTTCTTTTTCATATGAAACTTTACAAGGAACTACAACATATGTGCATCACTGTCCAGTGGAGGCTAACACCAAGTGACTATATAGGACACGGTGGATTTGGTCCACAGGGTTTTCAAGTATGTAAATCTTTATGGAAGCCTACTGCCACAGTTATCTTCCTCTACTCCGGCTGAAGGGGCATGCCTGGTCTCTTTCTTACTCACGTCCAAGGAGAATCTTTAAAATATGGAACATAGTTTGAAATCACACTAACACAAAATAACCTCTACATTTGATGTTTGAAGAAACTGATGTTCAGAGAGGTTAAATGACTGGTGCACAGTCACATAACTAGTTAGTGACAGAACTAGAATCACAGTTCAAACTTCTTGAATCTCAAATGAGAAACATTCAAATGGATTATACTTGCAGAGGCTATAATAAAACATTCCAAATGTCCAATTGTCATGACATTTTTAGTATTGATTATAATGAAAATATCATGCTTTTCCTATTAATTTGAATGCATTATTATTGGTGAAATAAGAATTTTAAAACTCCAACACATCTGTGAGAAGATAAGATTTTGAACCCATCCTCCCTCCTTCATGTCTTGCTTTAGTTCTGTGTTCAGTAAATGTGCGTCTGGGTTCTTCACCAGATGTTGCATTGCTCTCTGTGGAAACTTCTGGGTGGTCTTCAGGAATAGTCCCAAGTAGAATACGCTGTTTTCATCTAGTCACTTGGATAATTTCCCACAGATAACAAGCAAGGCTTGCTGGCTAAAATGTTACCTGAAGTCTGTGAACAGCTGCATTCTCAGGTGTGCACATCCTGCCAGATTTTATCTGAAATGAAGTGCCTGGGCCAGATTGCTTGGTGCTGTTATAAATGCAGAGCCCCCCCCCCACCCCCCGCATCCCCTACACACATATTCTTGCCCCCACCCCACACACACAACATGACTTGCACAAACTATCATTGCTTTATGCACTCACTTTATTATGCATGACCCTGAAGCCTTGTGCACCTGTGTGCATTCCAGGGCATCTCCCTGCATCAACAGGGTCTAGAAGGTATCATGAATTATCATGCAAATCTGCTATTTAAAAAATCTCTTTAAAGTACTAAAAAGCAAGGATGTTATTTTGAAGAGCAAGGTGCACCAAACCCAGGCCATGGTGTTTTCAGTTGCCTCATATGCATGTAAAATCTGGATCATGAATAAGAAAGATTGAAGAATTGATGCCTTTGAATTATTGTGTAGGTGATAATATTGAATACTCCATGACTTTGAGAAAACCAAACAAATATATGTTGCTTTAAAAGTACAGACAGAATACTTCTTTGCAGCAGGATGAAAAGACTTTGCCACACATACTTCGGCCATGTTGTTGGGAGGGACTTGTATATGGAGAAAGATATCATGCTTCTTAAATGAGAGGATCAATGAAAAGGAGAAAGACGCTCAACAAGGTGAATTAACACAGTGGTTGCAACAATGGGCTCATAGCAGTATTTCATGCTGTTGTACATAGGAACACCATGAATTAAAGCTGACTCTACAGCAGCTGGAAACAACATGTTTCACTTTGCCATATAAAAGAGCTATGTTAAGATGGAAACATAGTCTCATTTTCTGTTTTAAAAATTCATCAGTTGCTTCCCAATTTGAAGTCCATTACCTTGATACATTGACAGGGCGAAGCCAAAAGTTCAAGCTGAATTCAGAAGAAGGATAGAATTGCAGACATTAGACTGATCTTGGCTCAAAGCAGAGAAAGCAAGAAAAAATGTTTACTTGTGTTTTATTGACTATGCAAAGTTATTTAGCCATGTGGATCATAACAAACTACAGCTAGCATCAGTAAGAATGATAATTTCAGAACACGTATTTGTGCTCATGTAGAACCTGTACATGTACCAAGAAGTAGACCTTTGAACTGAACAAGTGGCATCAGCACGGTTTAAAATCAGGAAAGGTGTGCATCAGGTTTGTATCCTTTCTCTATATTTATTCAATCTGCATGCTGAACAAAAAATTCAAGAAATGAGACCATAAGATTAAGAATGTAGCTTTAGGATTGGAGAAAGACTTATTAACAGCCTGCAACGTGCCTATTTTACTACCTTGGTTGCTGAAAGCTAGGAGGACTTGAAATACTTGCTGATAAAGATCAACGACTTCAGCTTTCAAATTGGTTTGCAACTCATGGGAAGGAAACCAAAATCCTCATCACTGGGCCAATAGATAACATCATGATAAAAGGAGAAAAGACCCAAATTACCAAGGAATTCATTTTGCTAGTATCCACCATCAATCCTCATGCAAGCTGCTGTTTCGTTGTTGTTAGGTGCCCTCAAATCCATTTTGACTCATAATTACTCTGTGTACAACAGAGGGAAACAGTGCTGTGGCCTGCACCATCCTCACAACTGTTTTTATATTCAATCACATTCTTGCAGCCACTGTATCCATCCGTCTTATTGAAGGCCTTCCTCTTTTTCACTGGCCCTTGGCTTTACTAAACATGATGTCCTTCTCAAAGGACTTGTCTCTCTTCATAACATGCCCAAAATCTGTGAGGCGATATTTCTCCACCCTTGCCTCTAAGGGATATTCTGGCTGCACCTCTTCCAAGACAGATCTGTTTGTTTTTTCAGAAGTCCATCGTACTTTCAATATTCTTAGCTGACACCATAGTTCAAGTACATTGATTTTTCTTATTCAATGTCCTACATTCACCTGAATATGAGGCAACTGAAGATACCATGGCTTGTGTCAGGAGCACATTAGTCCTCAAAGTAACACACTTGCCTTTCAACACTCTAAAGAGTTCTTGTGCAGCAGATTTACCTAATACATAATATTATTTGATGTCTTCGGATTGCTTCCATGAGCATTGATTGTGCATCCATGCAAGATGAAATCCTTGGCAACCTCAAGTTTGTCTTAGTTTATCATCATGTTACCTATTTGTCCAGTTGTGAAGACTTTCATTTTCTTTATCTTGAGTTGTAATCCATACTGAAGGCTTCAATCTGTGATCTTTATCAGCTAGGGTTTCAAGTCCTCCTCAATTTCAGGAACCAAGATTTTGCCATCTGTGTGATATAGGTTGTTTATAGCCTTCCTCTAATCCTGATATCACCTTCTTGTTCAAATAAAATAGCTTCTTTGATGATTTTCTCAGAATACAGAATGAGTAGTATGGTGAGAGGATACAATCCTATTAGAAAAGACCCTCAAACTTGCTCTTAATTACAGAGGAGCTAAGACAAATTGCAGAAAAAATACATCATAGATCTGAATAGGAAAATTTCAAAGGACAGCTCAAGAAGCAAAGCAAAATATTATAATTAAATGTGCAAAGACCTACATTAAAAAAAAGAAAAAAGAAAAACGTGCTCAGCATACCTTAAACTGAAAGAACTAAAGAATGATAGGAGCAGTTACTACATCACAATAAAGGAAACAATAGCTTAGGAACCCATACTATCATAAACATATAAACCCAATAAAAGACCCTTGAAATATGTCAAACAAATCTTCACAGAATTGAAAAGGGTTATAGACACATCAACAGTATTCACAGGAAGTATTTAATACACTACTCTCAAGGAAAAACAGAACATCAAGAAAAAAACTCAACAAAAAAACACAAAAAGCTCAGAAACAATCAATAAAGACGATCTCTTTGACATATACAGAATGCTTCATCCAACAAAATAACAATATATGTTCTTCTCCAAAACACATGGAACATTCTCATGAATAGATCACATACTAGACCACAAATCATATGTCAAGACATTTTACAAAATGGAGATCCTACAATCAATCTTCTCAGACCAAAAGGCCATAAAATTAGAAGTCAACAATCAAATGAGCAGAAACAAAGACAAAGGTGGTTGAACCACATAATACTAAAAAATGATTGCTTAATAAAGCAAATAAAGAAGGAAATTAAAAATTCACTTGAAACAAATGAGACTGATAACACAGCATATCAAAATCTTTGGGACACAGAGAAAGCAGTAATCAGAGGTCAATTTACAGCTATTGACACACACATACAAAAAGCAGAGAAAGTTAAATCAAACCCCTAACACAACACTCCAAGAATTAGAACAAGGACAACAACACAACCCCTGCAATAAGGGAAGGAAAACAATCATAGGGATCAAAGCAGAAATAAATGGTATATAAACAAACAGGACAATGCAAAATATCAACAAGAAGCTGGTTCTTTGAAAAGATTAACAAAATAGACCACTGGCAAACTTAACAAAGGACAAAAAAAGAAAAGATGCAAATATCCTGAATAAGAGATGAAAATGGTGAATTTACAACTGATCTGATTGAAATAAAAAGAATAATAACACACTACTAAGAAAAACTGCACTCAAACAAATTTGACAATCTCAAGAAATGGACAGATATCTAGAAACACATCACCCACCCAAATCAATGCATACAGATTTTAAAAACTCAACAGACCATTGACAAAAGAATAAAGCAGGTCATTAAGAAAGTACCAACCAAAAAGAGTCCAGGACCAGATGAATCTATGAATTCCCAGTTTGACAGGGAAATTCTACTAAATAATCAAAGAATATCTGACACCAATATGATACAAACTCTTCCAGAACATAGAAAACAATTAATTTCCAAACTCATTCTAGAAAGCCAGCATGACACTGATTCCCAAACCAGGCAAAGACCCCACAGATTGAAAATTATATATCAATATCCCTCATGCACATATATGCTAATCCTCAACAAAATCCTGGCCAATAGAATACAGCACCATAGCAAAAAATAATTCACCATAACCATGTAGGATTCATTCAATGTATGCAGGGATGGTTCAATACTGGAAAAACAATCAATATAGTCCACCACTTAAACAAGGAAAAAATAAAAAGCACATGATCATATCAATAGATGAAGAAAAGGCATTTGACAATATAAAACAACCATTTCTGTTCAAAACACTCAACAAAATAGTAATAGAAGAAAAATTCCTCAACATAATAAAGACCCATATATTAGAAACCAACAACCAACTTCATGCTCAATATGGAAAAGCTAGAAACATTTCCACTGAAAACACAGACCAGGCAAGGATATGCCTTATCACCACTCTTATTCAACATCGTGCTGGAAATTTTAGCTAGAGCTGTCAGACACTGAAAAGAAATCAAGGGAATACAAATAGGTAAAGAAGTGAACTTGCCCTATTCACAGATGATATGATCCTATATATGGAAAACCCAAAAGTCTTCATAAAATGTCTTCTGGAAATGATCAAGGAATTCAGCAATATAGAAAGATACTAAGTTAATAATCAGAAATCAATCAAAATCCTATATGCCAGTGAAGTGAATTATGAAAAATACATCAAGAATGCAAAACCATGTACAAGAACAACACAACAAATGAAATACTTAGGAATAAACTTATCTAAAGAAATTAATTATACAGAGAAAAATACAGAACATTACTATAAGAAACTAAAAAGGACCTATATGAATGGAAGAATATCTCATGCTCATGGATAGGCAGACTTAATATCATGAAAATGACAATACTACCTAAACCAATCTATGGATACAATGGAATTCCAATTTATATCCAAAATAAATTATTTAAAGAAATGGAAAAATTAACTACCAATTCTATATGGGCAGGCAAAAGACCCAGGATAAGAAAAGAGCTTCTTAAAAAGAAGAACCAAGCAGGTAGGCTAGCACTGCCTGACCTAAAAACCTATTATATAGTCACAGTAGTTAAACAGTCTGGTTCTGGTACAATGAGAGATACATGGACCAAGGGATCAGAACAGAAAACCCAGATATAAATGCAACAGCCTACATCCATCTAATCTTTGACAAAGGACCTTGAAATATTCAGTGAGAGAAAAACAGGCTCTTCAACAAATGGTGATGGATAAACTGGATTGCCATATGCAGAAGAATGAAACAAGACCCATACCTTTCCCCGTGCACAAAAACAAACCAAGATGGATTAAAGACCTAAATTCAAACCCTAAAGCTCTCAGGATCATAAAAGAGAAGGCTGGAACAAATTTAAGGGTCCTAGTGCAGGGCACACATAGGCTACAAAGTATAATGGAGAAGGTATACTCTACAGAGGACAAGATAGTTAATTGGATCATGCTGAAATTACATCACTTATACACATCAAAATACTTCATCAGAAGAGTGAAACACAGATTGAGAAAATTATTACCGACGACACATTGGAACAAAGGCTAATTACCAAGAACTCTACAACAGCTCAATAAGAAAATAACAAGAGATCCAATTAAGAAATGGGGAAAAGATAGGAGCTAGAAACAAAGGGAATCCAGGGCAGATAAACTCTTCAGGATCAATAATGAGAGTAGTAATACCAGGAGGGTATGGGTAAGGTGGGGCGAGAAAGGGGGAACCGATCACAATGAACTACATATAACCCCCTCCCTTGAGGACAGACAACAGAAAAGTGGGTGAAAAGAGACATCTGTCTGTGTAACATATGAAAAAATGATGATTTATAAATTATCAGGGGTTTGTGAGGGAGGGAGAGTGGGGGAGGGAGGGAATAAACTGCACTGATACCAAGGACTTAAGTAGAAAGAAAATGTTTTGACAATGATGATGGCAACAAATGTACAAATGCTCTTGACACAATGAATGTATGTATGTATTGTGGGTATGAACCCTCAATAAAATGATTTTTAAAAAGGGGTTGGAGGAGAAATGGGAAAAAGATATGAACAGACAATTCACCAAAAATGATGTACAAATGGCTAACAAATATTTGAAAAAACTCTCACGATCACTAGCCATGAGAAAGATGAAAATTAAAACCACAGATATTATTTTACACCCTATAATGGTAGCTCAAATTAAAAAACAAAACAAAGCAGAAAACAACAAATCCTGGAGAGGCTTTGGAGAGATTGGAGCTTGTATACACTACTGGTGGACTTGTAAATACATACAGCCAGTGTTGAAAACGGTATTGCAATACTTAAAGCAACTGGAAATTGAAACCCCATATGATTCAGCAATACCACTATTGGACATATACCCTAAAGTAAGAGACACAACACAAGTGGAGGAGTGCTCTCCTGTGTTCATCACAGCACAGTTCACAATAGCAATAAACTGAAAGCAGTCCAAAGGCCTAACAGTAGAACAATGGATAAAGAAACTATAGTACATATTCACAATGGAATATTATGCATCCTTAAAATACAGTAATGTAAGCATGAAACACTGCATGACATGGAAAGGCCTGGAAACCATTATGCTGAGTGAAGTAAGTCTATCACAAAGGGCAAGTATTGTATGAGTACACTATTATAAGAAGAAACACCAGCTGAACAAACCTTAGGAACCAATTCCCTGACAGTAGGAGAGAAGGCTACCTCCTGGCCATGAACCATACATCATCCCCCTCTTGTGCACACTTCACAAGAGCCCATGTGAAGGAGAAGACCCCACACTGGGTTCACTCCTTCAAAAAGTGGGGAGTGGGAGATGACCATCCACTTAAGGCTATACAACATCGAAATGAGACTGGGATAGACCAATGCTCCCCCCTCCCTCTTGCCCTTCCCAACAGGAATGAAAGGAAAAGCTTTCTGGAAATTCAAGCCAAGATCAGGAGAGGGGACCACCTACATTGTGGAAGAGATACTGATACCTCTGCTGATGAATACAGTGGGTGACTGGGGAGAATTAACCTTATAGCAGGAAGGGATGCTAAATAAGGAGTGTGTTGGAACCTAGAAAGAAAATGAACCTGATTTTAGGTACCTACATAGACACTATAGATTTATTTCTACCCAACATTCAGTGAACCACACCGTAGACTAAGCACCAGGATGATCATGGAAGCTGACCTGGCAGGGCAAAATGCAAGGGCTACAGCAGAAGTATTTAGCATAGTGGCCCCACTGAATGAACTGAACCCTACCTCAAAGCTGCCTGCACCCTTGGACTAAGGGCTGGGGTACTTGGATGGGAGAGGAAGCAGAGTGTCTTCACCCCTGGATTGTGGAAGTGATGGTTATTGCAACTTGGAGGGAATCCCCAGCTCAGTGGGTGTCTAATGGTAAAGAACCCAAGATCACCCTACATGCAGTACCTTAATGCCTACCCTGCAGTGACATGACAGTTGATAAGGGGTCTACACTTGGAAGAATTGATCAAGGAAGCCCCCCCCCACTGGCATTAATCCCTGTACATAGGGTCAACAAAGCCCAAATGAATGAGAAATTGAAATGTGTAGGACAAAAACTTGCGGGTTGCAGCTTGCATTGACTCCTCATACTGACAGTGTCTGGAGTGTGGGGTTATTGGGAAATTTGATGATGATAATAGTGCAATCGACTTATACCCCAGCGGCGTGATTGACAAAGCTATACTTCTTTATTTGTATGGGTTTTTGCTTTCCTGCTTGTAGCTTCCTTTTTTGTTTTTCTTTCTTTCTTTTTAGGTATGTGTGTTCTGTTTGTTTGGTTGCTGATTGACTTATGGCTGCTATTGATGCAGTTGGTCTTACTGGGTTGTGATTTTGTCATATTACGACCACCAAAGTAAACCTGAGACATGCAAACCCCACGGGCCTGCAGATGGAGTCTGGGCTCCAACTTAACTCTAGCCCCAATTCAAGAACAGTTAGTTTTCATAACATGGCCCTGCCCAATAGTCACTTTCATGAAATGATCACTGGAGACAAGGACGCTACAGCAAAGTGTGGTGAATAAAAAAATTGTGTCTAGTTATCAATCGGAATAATGTCTGGGGTCTTAAAGGTTTGTATTCAAACAAGCAGCCATCTAAGCAAGGAGTCAACTAAGTCCACACGGAAGCAGCACACAGCCTTGTGTGATCTAAAAGTGATATAAAATTAGAATATGATGAAGAGAAAAGTATAAGAACTAAAATTATGAACACAGAATGTGTTCATGGAGGACAAAGGGAGCCAAAAACCCATCTGCAGAGCATCTAGTCAGATTTACGTGCTGGCAGATCCACTTTAGCCACAGGCAAGGTTCTCAAACAAACCTTATTATCAGGCAGAGACCATTATAATCTTGAATATGCTGAATTGAATTCAATAGTAGGCCAGAGGACCTCCCTATAGAGCGGACCTGAATTGATTCTGGGTGCAAGTATCTCTTACTTTTCCCAGCACAGAAATTTCTTCACTGGCTTTTTGAATGCTGATGGGTGTCTTTTCTTTCTTACTAATTATTTGTATGTTGGTCTTTATATTATTATTATCCTTACCACCTTATTTTGATTTTGTTGTTTATTATTTCTGTTGGGTATCTCAGTTTGTGATACACAGAAGTAGTGGATGCATAGTGATAACTAATAGAAAGGTTGATAGGAATTGCAGGGTGGGGAGTGGGTGATAGGGAGGGAAAGGGGATTTCATAAATAAAAATGAAGGCGGGAAGGGGAAGGGAGCTCTAAAACTGACAGTGATCACAAACTTATTTTAAAGGCAATTTAACTGGATATGTGGGGGGGGGGTGTTCTAAAATTGATATGATAATGATAGCAAAATCCTCCTTGATTGGATTGATCAATTAAACTATTGAGTTATATGCAAATTATGTGCCAACAAAACTGTTATATATTTTTTAAATGAAAAGAACTAAAGGAAAATTTCAATCCTCGAATTTCAATATTGGAATAGCCTATGGACAATATTGAATGATGCAGGAAGCATCAAAAGAAAATGGAAATAATAAAAAGATTCGCTGCATTAAAAATAACTAGTTGACAGTCCACCATTGCTCATAGCACATGAGTAAGAATCAATAATACTGAAGGGAGAAGTTGAAGCTGAATTTAAAGCATTAACCCAAAACAAGGCTCCAGGAATTGATGAATACCAATGGAAATGTTTCAACAAGCAATGAAGCACTGGAAGCACTCACTCATCTATGCCAGAAAATGTGGACGACACTTGGACAACCACCTGGAAGAGATTTTTTTAAAAAATCTTTTTATTAGGGGCTCATACAACTCTTATCACAATTCATACATACATCAATAATGTAAAGCACATTTGTACATTCATTGCCCTCATCATTCTCAAAACATTTACTCTCCACTTAAGCCCCTGGCATCAGCTTCTCATTTTTCTCCTCCCTCCTCATTTCCCCCTCCCTCATGAACCCTTGATAATTTATAAATTATTTTGTCATATCTTGCACTGTCCGACATCTCCCTTCACCTTTTCTGTTGTCCCTCCCCCAGGGAGGAGGTTATATGTAGATACTTGTAATCAGTTCCCCCTTTCCATCCCATCCTCCCTCCACCCTCCCATTATTGCCACTCTTACCACTGGTCCTGAAGGGATCATCCACCCTGGATTCCCTGTGTTTCCAGTTCCTATCTGTACCATTTGTATCCATTCTCATGGAAGCAGCAGCCAATAAATCAACAATGTATTGTATTGGACAAATCTGCTGCACAAGACCTCTTTAGAGTGTTGAAAGCAAGAATGTAAATTTTAGAACTAAAGTACACCTTGTGCAAGCCATGGAATTTTCAGTTGCCTGATATCCATGTGAAAGTTTGACAATGAATAAGGAAATAAGAGAATTGATACAATTGAATCATGGTGGTGGTGAGGAATATTGTGTTAGTCTGGGTAGTCTAGAGAAACAAATTCATGGGGGTGCATATGTATAAAATAAAGAGGTTTATATACAAGAGCAATTGAATATTGAGAAAACATCCCAGCCCAGTCCAGATCAAGTCCATAAGTCCAATATTAGCCCATATGTCTGATACCAATATGTAAAGTCCTCTTCAGACTCACAAAACACGTAATGGTGCCAAATGCAGGAAGATCACAGGACAGTGGGTGGGAAGTCTTGTGGATCCAGTGGCTATGTAAGCATCTCAATGCTGGCAGGGGTCTCCACGTGGCCTCTCCAGCTCCAGAAGTCTGACTCCACCAGACGCTCTCCATGTGTCTTCTCCACAGCGATGTCTCACAGGGAGTGAGCCAAGACAGAGAGAGAGAGAGACAGAGAGAGAAAGAGAAAGATAGAGAGAGAGATTCCTGCCTCCAAAGAGGAAATAAAGGAGTTCCTAGAATCCTCAGGAGGAGGCCATGCCCACACAGAGGCCTCATTGTCTATATTCTGATTGACAGGTCAGACTCACCCCTACAATCTTAATCCTCAAATGACACCAGATTATGTAACTGCCACAAATATTGAAGGTACTATGTACTTCCATGAGAAAAAACAAATCGGTCCTGGAAAAAGTACAGCCAGCATGTTCCTTGGAAGTGAGAATGGCAAGACTTCATCTCAGGTACGTTGGACATGTTGTTATACGGAGATAATGGTTCCTGGAAAAGGACATCATGCTTGGTAAAGTAGAAGAGCAGCTAAAAAAAGATGAAGATTATTGATGAGATGTTTTGACACAGTTGTTGGAACTATAGGCACAAGCATAGTAATCATTGCCAGCATAATGATGAAGACTAGCCAATGTTTCTTTCTGTTGTACATAAGGTCCCTATAATCTAGATTCACCCAACAACAACCATTATATAGAAAACGTTAATACTTATCTCTTATCCTGTAGTATTTCTTACCACATCCACTTAAATGCCTACCGTCTAAACTAATTTACAGTAACTGACCATGGTTGATCTCTTATATCTATGTTGTTCTCTTATATAGACTCTCTTCTTCTCTGTTTAACAACTATTCTGAAGAGAAATCCTACCTTTTCTATAAAGCTTTCCATGGCTCAATAGGGAAAGTTTGGGAGCTAATATATGTGCCTCAAAGTTGCTCAAACAACTTTTTGCTTGGCTACTAATTTCCATAAAGAGTTACAGTTTCAGAAACCCACAGGGGATTGCTGTGAGTCAGCATTGACTCAATGGCAGTGAGTTTGGTTTGGGTTAATGATTTAAAGATTGGCCGTTTTAATTCACCAAATGGTTCCCTGGAAGAAAAGGCCTAACAACCATCTTCTATAAAGATTACAACCATGAAAGTGACACTCAGTTGGAATCAACTTGATGACAGTGGTAGTTAGGTACACATGCCTCCATTGAACTGTTGTTTTGCATCTTTGTGTTTTTATTCCTGTTTCCATATTGACTACAACTTAAAAAAGTAAGTTCAACCTAGGCAAAATCAAAGTTCAAAAGATAGCAAAATCAAATAATAGCTGATATTGAGTAAAAATATGGTGTTTCAAATTTAGAAACAATGACAAATTTGCCATTGCAAATGATCATAGATTTGAAGGTAATATATTAAGGATTACCCTGCACCACAGATAGTAAATATTAAAATGCACAGAGAATGAAATGCATAAAATCCCTTTTTCTTTCTGCTAAAAATGTCCCGAATAATGATAACTGATTTTTTGGGAAGGGACTTTTTATATAACACTTGTCAAGAATTCTTTAAGGGCATAAGCTTTTGAGCCAACCTTCTCTGGCCTTGTTCTGACACTCCACAGTGACTTGACTTTGACCAAGGTTTGGTTATTTCTTTTCTTTTGTTATTAGTAGGATTGTCCTGATGACTCTGCTCTAATTGCTAACGGTTTTGTGCCAGTATATTAACCATAAGTCTCTATTCCTTTTATATGTGTGTGTTTATTGCTATTAAGCTTCTTCTGATTACTGCTTTTGCTGTGTCCCAAAGGTTTGGGTATGCCATATTCTCATTCTCTTTGGTTGTTGAAAACGTCCTAATTTTGTCTCTGATCTGGGCCAGTACCCATTCATTGTGCAGTAGAGAGTTATTCATCCTCCAATTGTTTGCCTTGGTTTCCTTTTTTTCCCCCTTTGTTTTCTTAATCATCCTTTGTTGATTTCCAGCCTTCTGGCATAGTGGTCGGAGGGTAGCCTGCATGACTTCTATGTGCTTGAATTTACATAGGCTCACATTGTGTCCCAGTGTGTGGTCTAATTTAGAGTATGTTCCAGGTGGGCTTGAAAATAATGTAAAATTTTTGCATTTGGATGGAGTGCTCTGCAAGTGTCTATCAGGTCAATTCACCAAATTGTAGAACTTACTTCAGTAGCTTCTTTGCTAAGCATCTTTGCCTGTGATCTATCTTTCTTGGTGAGTGGCATATTTTAGTCATCTACTATGATTGCTGAGCCTGTGATTTCCTTTTTCATCTTTTAAAACCTTTGCTTGACAGATTTCGTGGGTCTCTCATTGGGCACTTATATATTTATTATGCTCACTGATTCTTGGTCTACTGACCCCTTGAGCATGATATAGTGACCCTCCTTATCTCTTGTTAAGGCTTGCACCTTGAGATAGATTTTGTCAGAGATTAGAATTGCAAGCCCTAGCCTTCTTGAATTGTCATTTGCTTGCTAGATTTTTCTGCAGCCTTTTATTCTCAGCCTATTTTTGTTTGTGAGCTTAAAATGTGTCTTTGTAGGGAGCAGTTCTATGCGTTATATTTTCTAAACCAGTCCACTAGTCTCTCTCTCTTGATGGATGAGTTCAGTCTGTTGATATTCAAAGTTATAACATCCATCTGTGGACCCAGTGGTATCATTTCATCACCTTTTGTGTTGGTTGTTTTCCTACCTGCCTTCTTATCAGTGCATGGAGCATGTGTGTCTGGGGGTTCATTCGTCCCTTCATTTAACGGGTGAGCCAATATTATCTTGGGGCTGTTTTCGATGTGCTGACTTCTGGGTGGAGGTGGTCTACTATTGTTCTTGGTGAGTGTTGTTCTTCTGACCACACTGGGTCGACAAGGATTTTCTATGGTCTGGATTTTTTTTTAATGTATTCTGAGTTTTTTGCTTGTCTGAGAACACTTATACTTCTCTATCTTGATAGATAATATGGCCGGTTAGAGGATTCTTGGGTTTTCCTTGTTTTCTTTCACTTTGGGGGATGATATTACTCTACTCTCTCATCTTCTTTATGGTGTCTGCTAATATATCTGAGCATATTCTTATTTGGGAAACTTTATAGGTTACTGCTTTTTCTACCTTAGCTGCGCTCCTGATTTTCTCCTTTTCCTCAAAGTTGGAAGATTTAACTATTATCCTTAGATAATTGTTCTTGGGATTCAGTCAAGTTGTTTGTTCTTCTTCATAGCATCAGACATTATTCTCAAGTTTTCTTCAGTTTCTCTGATTATCTTGTTTGACTGTCTTTCCCATTTGTTGTTCCCATTTGTTGAAGTCTGCCTGGTGATCCTTGAGGTCACCGGTATGGTTCTATACTTTTTCTAGTCTGTGGGTGAAGTCTATTAGCTTGTTATTTGTTTTTGTTACCTCATCCCTTAACGCTTGTATTTCCCTTTGTTGCATGACCTTTATCTGTATCATTTCACCCATTTTCTGTATTGCTTCCTTCATATCCTGTATAATTGAAGTTTTCTTTCTGTGGTAGATCAAGTTCTGCTTCTTCTATGCATGTCACTAGTTTCAAGATTGTGTTTTGCTTCTCCTGTTTCTGCATTGAGATTGTTGTGGCAGTTGCTGTCTGTGTGTTGTTTTGGAGGAGCTTGGGGCCATTTTCTGGGGAGTCAAAGAACCCCGGCTCTCTCATTGGGAGGCTGGTGGGAATACTTCTGCGGGTTGCTTGTAGCCAACTGTGCTGGTGTGTGTGTGTGTGTGTGTGTGTGTGTGTGTGTGTGTGTGTGTGTGTCAGGCTGTTGCTTTATCCCACTAGAGTTTCCTCTCACCTTAGCCTACCAGATTCTGTTGTTTAGAGAGCAGTTTGGATGGCCCTCTCAGGGGACTTTGGCTGGATATTTATGTGCTGCCAGGGTGCTGCTGTTTAGACCGATTGGGCAAGGAGTCACAGCAGTTTGGCTGAGAGCTTCAAAGGGAGGCCTCAGAAAGTGGATTAATGCCAGCAGCAGTTGGCAGACCGCAGTGCTAACCTGGAGAGGACTGACAGTTTATCCTAGTGGGAGCACTGTGAGGCCTGGTGCAGTCCATGGAGAAACCGCAGGGTCAAGGACTGCCTAACTTGGGGACCATGTGGATGAGTCCTGGATCCAGGCTAGGCTGGCAATGGGATTTCAGAGCTGAGATGGACCCTTGAGAGAGCTACAGGGCTGAGTGTAGTCCAGCAGGGCCAGAGAACTGTGGGTGGCCCACCAAGGAGCCACAGCACCAGGAGCATTCCACTGGGGGAGCTTTGAGGCCAGGGTTGACTTTCAGGGGAGTTGCAGAACCAGTGTGGACCTGTGAGAGTGCCAAGAGTTTGTGGGTGGCCCAGCAGGGGAGGGTCTCAGGATCAGGGAGATCCCACGGTGGGTTTCCAAAGCTGGGTGCTCTTCTTGAACTGGTTCTGGCCACTATTAACAGTCTTTCAAGACTCTTTGTCAAGCTCAAAACTGGTAGAACCAATTTTTGGCCTGGGCTACACCTGTCAGCTCCTGTTGGCTCTTCCTGGTTTTGTATGTTAAATCCATGCCAATGAACCAGCTTTGTGATGGCTTGCATTCAAAGTTGTGCAATGGAACACAGCCTTGGAATGAAAGTGTTCTTTAAATTAATTATATTATATTTTATTTATTATATTGGGGTTTGTAGCTTGCCCTGGTATTGGGGCTGCACCACTCTGTCCCCCAGGATGGGGGGCCAGATTGGCTGATTGGGATTTGGGCCCACTGAATCTGGGTTCTCCTGGCTGCCTTCCTGTGTCACTCCTGGCTTTCTCCTACACAGGTCTGCAGGCTGTGCTCTGGAGTTGGTGCGGTGGTTGTGGTGTTTGCATTCTGCCAGAGGTAAATATCCTGGGGGTTCTCCAATTGCAGCAAATTAGTGTCTAATTATCACTGCTCATGCAGGCAGACATGGCACTTTGCAGAGGTGGAAAGGGGACGGCCAAGGAGGGGAAATGCAAAGTCTGCGAATAGTTCTGGGTATTCTCTTTCACTTGCCTCATCTCTACAATGGGCTCTATACTATAGACTTGTGGGTTTTTAGGTTTGAGAAAAAGCAGCATGGTATATCACAGGCATTTTAGCACAATATCTATTATAGAGTTATTGACAATTAATGCCAATTTTGGCCTATTCCCCAATCATGTGCTGTTTCTTTCTTATATGTGTATGCTATCTATCTTATATATTTGTCATCTTTCTGCATTCCCTTTACTTTTAGTGTAATATATTATGAATATTTTGTGTTTTTAATTCCTCGCCATACAACTTCCTACATACTTTAATGGTGGGTTTAATTTTAATCTACTTTGATTGTAGCCGGGTCAAAAACATATGGGTTGAACTTGAATTAATTTAATTTATAGCCATAGTTTTCAACGTCTTAATTAAGGAATATTAGTAATATGGAACATTTTACCTCTGGTATCAGATTCTTGAGAGAGACCTTTGAAAAAGACAAGCAATTCACTTTGGTTCTCCAGTCTTATCATTAGGAATCTGCCTCCTCCATTGAAATCTGAGTTGCCACCTAAAATACTCTGTAATTAATGCCACAATGAAAACAGTTTTCTTTCAGAAAATATGGAACCTATCTATGTTTAATTTCTTCCTCAGGATTTTACATTTACCCATTCAACTTTGCTTTGGTTAGAAAATAGAAAGAACAGGGAAATGAGGCAAATTTTAAATTATTCAAGAACTGATTGGCCTTATTTCCTCTGACTCCTTTTACATCCTTGGGGTTTTTTGAAACCTGAGGAAACTTGGTGGATAGGTTTATCAGACAGTGGATCCTAGAGAAGGAATGTGATTGTGACTTCCTTTAAGGCGTGGATTTCTTTGCATTATCCAGCGTGAAGCTGCCAACTGTCCTTCAGCTTCAGAGAGAGGAAGGGCGTGTGCTGTGTTTAGAAAATGTTTGTAAAGCCACAGGCTCGCACCTTCCCTCTCTTTATAGATCCGTTTCAGTATCCCATCCTCATTATGCCGTTGACATTGTCAAGGAGGGAAGCACTTTTCTGTTATACTCACTGGAAGTCAAACATAAAATCTCTATTTTTATCTTGAAAGCGTTGGCACTATTGTCATAGATGTATTTGGGAGAGCAAAAGTCGTACAGCTGACAGGAGGTTACCAGATCATGGTAGTTGCAGAAGAATTTGGTAAGCATAGTCCATTATGTTGGCTAAATTTTGGTACTGTTCATGGAACTATCCTTTCATGAGATTCTCAATCTATTGTCATACTTGGCCCTGAATTTCCTTGATCTTTGCAGTGAGTATGCTTTGTAATTTTGACTGATGATTCATTATCCAGCCTCTGACTGGTTGACAGCAGAATCCAAGGCATTTTTACAGTCATTGTAATATCTGAGACTACTACACTACTTAGAGGGGAGAAATCCACTTCCTCATTTATTCAGTCAAAAAGCTTTATTGAACTAGACAAGGCATGGTACTAGGCAATTCTGAATAAAAATGAGTTTTGGCAGAAGGAATACTCTAAGATAAATGTGATACTGGTTGTGCATTTCTCTTTGATATGATTTAAGGATTGAACTATTCAATTGAATGATATGTAAATTATGTGCCCATAAAACTAGTTTGGATCTTGGTGATGTTTTAGCTTAGTAGGCAGGATGGTGTCATGAATTGTGTTCCCCTAATATATGTCACCTTGGCTCGACTGTTACCTTGGCTAGACTGATTCTTATTGGTTTGACAGTTACATAATGATGTAATTTGGCAGTTATGTGTTGGGAGCCGGTGGCCATTAAGGCCTTAGCCTCAGCCTGAGCCGAACTTGGCTGCTTCCTAGTCTTTCATTTGCAAAACCTGTGAGGCCCTGCCTAAATTCCTGCCTCCGCGTTCCTAGCTACGTGTTCTGTAGCACGGGCAGTTGTAAAGTTGACCTTTTCACCCATTGGTTAATAATGCCAGGCGCTCATTGGAGCTTCTTTAATGTACATGTTGGATTGGATGTTGTGTCGCACACCTTATTAAAATATGCACCTCCCAGTTCCCCCTTTTATATACCCCAGCTTTGCCCAAATAAATGAGCTTGGTCAGAGTTTTGTCTTGCTCCACGTCTCCGTGTCTTTTCTCCATCCAGGTTCATCTTTCCCCGCAGGGCCTTGCTCATGCATCCCGCAGGCCAGGACGCAACAACTGGCGCCTCAACGTGGGGCCTCACGGGGATTGTGAATCTGGACGTCGCTTCAGCAAGGACTGCCGTCCACGCATTGGATCTCTGCCTCAAAGGAGCACCGGAGATCGCCTTGAGTCCGATGCAGACATTTCTCAACTGCGACACGGGACTCGCACGAGGTTCAACACAGGCTGCCCGACTGTGATACAGGACCTGCATTTCGGTAAGTGAAGCGACGATATTATGGGGCAAACTTTATCTGCCTGTGAGCAATTTATTCAGGGACTGAAGGCGTCCCTCAAGACACGTAGGGCTAGGGTCCCAAGCAGTGAAATCTCCGACTCCAGAGAAGTACCGGAGATAGCATTTGACCCGGCGTGGTGTCCTCCGGAGCCGCGGAAAGTGACTCGCATTGAGGTCTGCGCAGGTTACCCGACTGCGAAAGTGACTTGCAATTTATTCAAGGATTGAAAGAATCCCTTAAGACACGCGGGACTCGGGTTAAGAAAAAGGATCTAGTTAAATTCTTTTTGTTTATTGAAAATATGTGTCCTTGGTTCCCTCAGGAAGGAACCATCGACGAAAAACGTTGGCTACGTGTAGGGGATTGTTTAAAGGATTATTATCGTTCTTTTGGGCCTTCTAAGGTACCCGTTGATGCTTCTAATTATTGGACTATGATACAGGAGATTTTACAAATCACCGATATTTCTAAAATTGTGTCTCAGTCACGGACTTCTGCTCCCGTTTTGGCACCTGTCGCGCACGCTCCTCGTAACTGGGCACATTTAAAAAGAGCCA
Source organism: Echinops telfairi (assembly GCF_000313985.2). NCBI lineage: Eukaryota > Metazoa > Chordata > Mammalia > Afrosoricida > Tenrecidae > Echinops > Echinops telfairi. The sequence continues at coordinate 7,092,475 of NW_022107407.1, forward strand.
CAGAAGTGTGCTGCGAGGGTTTCCAGTCTTTTATGTATTTATGTGTTTGTTTGCAGGGTTAGATTGTTTTCAAAATTTTTATTAGTTTTTTTCTGAGTTTTGTCCATTATGGCACAGTTTTTAATTTTGGCAAAAATTTTGGTTTTGTGCTTCTTCCCCTTTGCTGCCCTGCAGCCTGCTGCAGTTTACAGATTTTACCTTACAGGAAACAAGACATCTGGAGACTACAACCAGTACCTTCTGGGTGTGGGCCATTCTGCTCTTTTGGTCACTGTCGAATGTCCCCCCACGGGATGCACTCGTGTGGATTTATATTTTAAGTTTAACAATTTTTTAACTGTTTCTTCTTCCTCCTCCCCCACCGTTTGTTTTTTGTTTGAACAATTTACCAATAATAACTGCGCTAAGCAATGGATTCATGAAAATGTCGGGTGTCCCTGGTCAAGTAGTTGTATTCATTTTTTAAAGTTCAAAACTGCTGGTAGTACAGCATGCCCCGCCTCACGTAGAGTTAATTTTTTTATTACAGCAGCTCCCAGTTTGTTCTTTCTATCCCCGACCCCAGCAGTAGTCTTTGGAACTGGTGCAAAAGGGAGCCCTTTATAAAGATCGTAGTGATAGTTACCCCTCGGCTAAGCTTTTTATTTGGCGTGCATTAGTGACCATTCCACGCACACCCCAGGGCACCCAACCCCCATCTGTTCATGAGCATATTCAGAAACAGGAAAAACAGCTAACCTAGGTGCTTTCTCAAAGCAAAGTTAGCCACCCTTTTTTGTGGCTGACGCTTTTACAGCAAGGACTAGCCTTGGTTAATTTTACTGGATTAACTAACTTTTCTTCTTGCCTTATGTGCGCCGCGTTAAACCGCACCCCGCTTGCTGCAGTCCCAACCTTCAACCCTATTTCCAATAATTCAACCCTATTTCCAATAATACCACCCCACCTCCCCAAACTCCTGTGACTATCACTAATGTTCCCTTATATTTACCTCCTGGGGCAACCCAAGTCCCAGTTTGTTATTCCGCGCCATCTTCATCCCTTTGTAATAATTCGCTTACACTCCCAGCAGGAATGGCTGCGCCTGATGGTTTTGTCTTTTGGTGTAATCTTACCCTCACAAAGCATTTAAATGTCTCCCACCAACCTTCTTTATGGTGTATGCCTGTTACTTTGGTGCCCCAATTAACTGTTTATACCATTGCTGAATTTCAATCTAAATTCACCCCTCACCCCCTTTCCAAGTCAAAAAGAGCTACTTTCCTCCCTGTCTTGGTGGGCCTTTCATTGGCCTCCTCTGTTGCCGCTGTTGGTGTTGGAGGAGCAGCACTTGGACATTCCATCACCACCACCAACGACCTGGCCGCCCACCTTCAGGAAGCCATAGATGCCTCTGCAGAATCCCTGGCGTCTCTTCAATGACAAATCACCTATTTAGCCCAAGTTGCTCTGCAGAACCGGCGCGCACTGGACCTTATTACTGCCAAGAAGGGTGGTACTTGTTGGTTCTTACAAGAAGAATGTTGTTATTATATTAATGAATCTGGACTAGTTGAGGATCGGGTAAACAAACTTAATGATATCAGTAAAAAGTTCTTTAATTTCGAACGCAAGCCCCCAAATTCGATAAGTTTGTGGTCTTCACCATTGTTTTCGGTTTTTGCCCCCTTCATAGGGCCAGTAATTGTTTTGCTTGTTGTAATTTCACTGGGACCTGTCATTTTTAACAA
>NW_022107407.1:7094750-7120707 GCF_000313985.2 Echinops telfairi
GTTGGATTGGATGTTGTGTCGCACACCTTATTAAAATATGCACCTCCCAGTTCCCCCTTTTATATACCCCAGCTTTGCCCAAATAAATGAGCTTGATCAGAGTTTTGTCTTGCTCCACGTCTCCGTGTCTTTTCTCCATCCAGGTTCGTCTTTCCCCGCAGGGCCTTGCTCGTGCGTCCCGCAGGCCGGGACGCAACAGTTATGTAATGATATGATCATATGGTCATCTCATGGATTGCGACCTGATGTGATTGCCAATAAGTTTTTATGGGACATGGATGGCTCATCAAGTCATAACCCTAATTTCACATTGAGAGAAGTTCCCTTGGGGTATGGTTTGCCTCACCTTTTCTCTTTCAAGAGATAAAAGGACAGAGATGTGCAGAGAGTTGGAGTGACCTCAGTACCACCAAGAAAGAAGAGTTGGGATAAAAACATGTCGTTGTAACCTAGAATCTCTGCACTAAGAATGCCCTAAATCTAGGGGAACTTTGATAATAAGACAGATATACATTATCAAGAAGCACAGGACTCACTAGTTTTGAAAAGAGAGAATGGCATTATAAAGAATAGACAGAGAGGGAAACTCTTCTCTTAGAGTTGGCATTATAAATTTGTTTGTTAAAGTCAACCACTTGTGACATTTCTACTGTTGAAATATTAGCTAACTAAGACAAATGGACATATAGGTATACTGTGATACAAAAGGTGCATTTAACCTTTTGCATATTGAGTGCTCAGATTTTAAGCTCTAATACCATTCCTTCCTTCAGTCTAGGGTTTTATTATTTACAATCATTGGGTCACACAGGCTGTGTGCTTCTGCTATGTCTACTTAGCTAATGCCTCTTTAGATGGCTGCTTGTTTTAAGACAATAAGCTTCAATTTTTAAGGAGTCCTGTGGCATAGTGGGTTGCTAACCACGAGTTCAGCAGTTTTAAGCCAGCAGTTGCTTTGTGGGAGAAAATTGAGTCTTTCTATTCATGCAAAGCTGCTAGTCTTGGAAACGCACAAGGATAGTTCTATTCTGTGAGTTTAGGCTTTTGTACTCACTGTTTACAACCCTCAATATTTATACATCTTCACATATTTGTAAAAATGAATTAAGTTTGGAGACTCAGTGGCATCATGGAGCCCCAGGCAAGTAGATGCTCACTTCTGTTAAGTGCCACAGGGAGCTCATTGGTCTCCATACACAGAAACCTCCAAAGTACTATCATTTGGTGCAAAAGCAAATGACCATATCCAGATAAAATTTATGATTAAAAAAAACTAAACTAAACCAATGGATTTTGATTTTTTAAATTTCAGGACTCCATTATCCTCTTTAAAATTATGGAGGACCCCAAAATCTTTAGCTTATTTATGTAATACATATTGAAATTTAATATATTTTAAATGTAAAAAATATATTAGAAATAATACACAAGTGGAGAAGTAAACCAAAATGGTAGAATAAAGCATTTACACACTTTCATTCCCCCACAACATTTGAATGAGGGAAAAACAAACAAACTAAATTTGATGAAATCAGTGATCTCAGATCTGTGGTCACCAATTCTAGGAATAGAGGACTGAATTAAATACTGAATCAAGAAAAAGATAGGATACAGATGGTGGCAGAGATGTTTGCTGAGAGTCCTTACCCTAGCCCTGGTGACAAAGTGGTTACACATTGGGCTATGATCTGTAAGGTCAGCAGTTCAAAACCACCAACAACTCGGAGGGAAAAAGACAGGACCTTCTACTTTCTAAACAGGTACAGTTTCAAAAGCTCACAGAGGCAGTTCTACCCTGCATGATAGGGACACTATGAATTGGAATCAACTTGATGGCAGTCAACCACCCAGTTCAATGTGGTCATCTTGAAGGATGACCAGGAGAGCAGCAAAGAGGGTACAAAGTGAACCAGAAACACTGAATTAATAGGCCAGAAAGAACAGCCTGGTGGGCACTATGTGAACCAGGGCTCCTGAGCAGTGGTGCCAGGGATAGAGAGGGTCCAGAATCACACAATGGGCCAGAACTCTGTACTCACTGGCCTGGAGCAGAGCATGATGATGGAATCTGTGTTAACCAGAACTTGTGGCAGTCAGACCTCAGATGGACTGTCACAGTGAATTTAACACTGTGCAAACTTGAAATGGGGTAATGTGGTTAGTGCGGTGTAGGACAGAATCCCTGAACATTTCAGGTGAGAATAACATGGTAAACATTGCTGTACCAGAATTCATGCACTTTCAGGCCCTGGGACAGAAAGCCAAAATTAACCCTGTGCAGCCTGGCATGATAAAGTATGCAGTCCTAGGATAGAACAGCATGGTAACAGTGTAGTACTTCCAAGTTTTCATGAGTCTTGGGAGACAGAATTAGGGTGGCCATAGTATAGTTCAAGTGAGCAATCAGTCCTGAGACAAATAAATTTAGCAGGACGGTGAAAGACTTGTACACACATTGCTGCAAAAAAAAAAAAAAAATTAGGAGAAACCAAAAAAATGAAAGCACATTCTGTATTCTTTACCTTTAATGTAATTGCCATAAAAATTACAACTATCTCCTGTACAGAAATGGAAAGTGAAATCCTCCAATTTATATGGAATGGTAAGGGGCCCAAAATAGCTAAAGCAATTTTAAAGGAGAAGAATAGAGCAGGATTGTCACACATCCTAATTTCAAAACATACTATAAAATCAAGGTTATCAAATCAGCCCGTTATTACTAAAGGAAGAGGCATAGAGATGGATGGAATACAATTGAGAATCTATAATAAATCCAAATCTATGTTGCTTTCAACACATGCATGAATTCCATTTGAGGGAGTAGAAGAAGAATGCATTATTAGATATGAAAAGCAGGAAAATATAGAAAAGAAAATACATAAATGACCCTCATAAAACTTAATTACTTTGCTCATTAAAGGACTTTATCAACAAAAAGACAACCTACAAATAGGGAGAGAACTTTGATAACTGTTTAGCTGATCAGTCTGATGCCTTCTTCTCTTAAACAATGGTGCTTAGAAATTTTAATCTTCACATGTAAAAAACAAACCACAAAAATGGGCTAGGCCACACACCTTACACATGAAAAACTATTCAAAATGGATTAAATCCTTAAAACATGAAAGTTAAAACTGTAAAGCTCTTAGAAGAAAATTAGGAATTTGACAACAGGACCTCAATTTTGGCAATGTATTATTATATATGAGAAAAAAGGAGGAAAATACATAAAGGAGACCTCATAAAAATGAAATAATTAGCTCATCAAAGAACTTTGTCTACAAAAAAATAAACTATGAACAGGGAGAACATTTTGATAATTCTTTTTCTGATCAGTCTAATGCCTAAAAAAGTATTTAAAAATACTTCTATAACTTAACAACAAGGGACAAAAAAGCAAAGCCAAAACTGAAAAAAAATGAGCAAAGATATTGAGTAGACATTACACCAAATAGGATAATCAAAAGCAAACGTGCTAAATATCATTAGCTAACAGGGAGATGCCATTTTAAATAATGTGATATCATCTTGCCCTCATTACAATGGCAATTATTTTTTTTCAAGAAAAGAAGAGATGTTTGATAGGGTGTGGAGAAATTGCAACCTTCATCTAGTGCTGGTGGGAATGCAAAATTAAAGTATTTCCTAAATAGTGCTCCAATATGATGACTCCATTGTAAGTCAGTTCTGACACAAAGGGGATGCTTCCTATATTCTTAGTTTAAATTATTATAATCCTTTATTATTATTATCTTCATAAATATAATATTTGGGGAGTGGAAACATTTTAAATAAATTTACAGACCTATTTTAACATTCAGATACATAAAAATTCACAAATCAAAAAATTTATTCTAGTACTGACATTTTATTAGTTTGGTAATTAATCTACTTGTGGAAAGTTCTACATCATCTGGATTATTCTTATAGTCATAAAACTAGTGAGAGTTGCCTTTATGTCCCAGCTTTTCATTTTCTTCAAGTATTTTGCAGCAACATCTTACTGTTTACCAAATCTGTCAATCAACTTTTGCAAGGCAATCAGTGTTTGGATTTGTGTTTTCTAGCAATGGAAGCCCTTGATTTAGTTTAGAATATGAAACCTGTACAGCAGATTTTTTAAACAGTAAATGAAATGCTAACATTGAACATCTGTGGGTGAACATCTAAGAATGATAACATCAACAAATTATGTGCTCCAACATTATATGCTGTACATATTACTAAGGATAAGAGGTGCAGGGGAAAAATTGTCGTAAGTGCCGTTTTTAACTCAAATAGACTGTAAATTGAAGGCTACCTAAGCTGTAACGTAGCCACAGTAGAAAAGTTTGTCCCTCAAAAGACTGAATATGGAGCTAACATATGATCTAGAAAGCTTAGTCCTAGGCATGGGCTAGGTTTATACCCAACATAAGTGAAAGCAGAAATTCAAACAGAATCCTGTTGACCAAGGTCTCTTGCAGCACTTTTTACAACAGCTAAAAGGTGGAAACAACATATGAACAGCAGTGGAAGGAATAAAGTAAATGTATTCTTTTCATACAATGAAATGCTAATCATAAAGAGAAATGAAGTCCTCATACATTTCATAGCATGAGTGAACCTTGAAAACCTGCTCAGTAAAATATGACCTATTTAAAAAATATTTGCTTATTTCATATAAGCAAATATATAAACAAAATTGACACTGCTGCTTCTGCCACTTTAGACAGGAATTTCCAATGTGTTCAACTACTCCTCTTCTTCCTTGATGGAATTCTCTCTGTTCCTGCTACTGAAATAGCACTCATATCTCCGGGACTGGCAACCCAAACTTACCAGATTGCTCTATTAGTGTTTTATACATCCAGTGTTGATAGTCCCACTGAATCACTTTATGAGAGTTATAGACATGGATAGGAGATCCATATTAAGAGATTTCACTTCACCACCCTCATTTATGAGTTATGGACATTTGAGTCATTTTCACTTTTTGAATATTATGAATAGTTGTGCTATGAACACATATCGCAAGGTTTTTTCTGTTAATCATGTATTTTATTTATTTTTTAAAATTCATTTTATTGGGGGCTCATACAATGCTTATCACAATCCATCCATCCATTGTGTCAAGCACATTTGTACATCTGTTGCCATCATCATTCTCAAAACATTTGTTTTCTATTTGAGCCATTGGCATCAGTTCCTCATTTTTCCTCTCCCTCTGGTTCTCCCCTCCCTCATGAACCCTTGATAATTTACAAGTCATTTTATTTTGTCATATCTTACACTGTCCAACATCTCCCTTCACCCACTATTCTGTTGTCCGTCCTTCAGAGAGGAGGTTATATGTAGATCCTTGTAATTGGTTCCCCCTTTCTACCCCGCTTCGCTCCACCCTCCCGGTATCACCACTCTTACCACTGGTCCCGAGGGGTTCATCTGTCCTGGATTCCCAGTGTTTCCAGTTTCCATCTGTACCAGTGTACATCCTCTGGTATTGCAAGTTTTTATGAGGCCATGCTTTTATTTCTCTAAATGAATAAATCTAGAAGTAAATATTTGGATCCTATAATAATTATATATTTACCAGTTGAGAACCTAACGAACTATTTTCTACAGAGGCACCAAATCAAGTTTTCAATTTGGCCATTTAGTTGTTGCCACATTGGTTATTGTATTTTAGACATATCATCCAGTAATGTTATCACATTTTGTTTTAGGTTTGATGTTGAACTTTTCCCATGTGCTTACTGGGCAATTATAAATATCCCTTGAAAAAAGATCTAGTTATATAATTTGCCCATTTTTAATGGCCATTTTTAGTGTTGAGGTTTGAGTTCTTTACATAGTCTACATAAAAGTCCTTTATCAGATATGTTTTGCAAATCACATATCTCCCTTTCTATGGGTTGATTTTTAAAAATTTCTTATTCCTTTACTTTTATGTACAAATGTTTTAATTTTGATGACATGGATATTATTTATTTATTTATTTTTTTAATGTAGTTTCGGTGTCATATATAAGACATCGATTCTTCAGTCAAAGTCACAAAGATTTACTCCTATGGTTTCTTCTGGGCGTTCTGATGTTGTTTATACCACATGCCATACAGTTGGCTCCAAATCATAGTGACCCCGTGTGCCACAGAATAAGACAGTGCCTGGTTCCATGCCATTCTTAAAACTGTTCCTATGTTTAGCTACATGGTTGGAGCTACTACGTCAATCCATCTCTTTGAAGGTCTTCCTGTTCGTCTTGGAGACTTTACTTCACCAAGCACGACATCCTTCCCCAGGAACTAATCTCTACTAGCAATATGTTAGAAGTACCTGAGTGAAATCTTGCCAGCCTCACTTCTTAGAACCATTTTGGCTGTGCTTTTTCCAAAAAATATTTCCTAATTCCCTGATAGTCCTTGGTATTTTCACTTCTTTGTGAACACAATAATTCAAATGCATTGTTTCCCCCCTTGCCCCAAACCTTCCATAATCATCACTGAATTTTCACATGCATATGACAAAATTAAAATACTGTGATTTGATCGTAGAATTGCGTTCTTAGAAGTGGAGATGCAACAAGTTTCTAGGACAAGCCATAAACCAGGTGATTCTTGCTGCTGCTACTTCCTCCACAGCTCATGATCATTATTTTACCTTTTAGATCACTGCACCCCTGATCTTGAAAATTGCACTGGCTCAAAGTTTTCGATGCATATCTATTGATATAAATTTATGTATTTATTTATTCAAGGTGCCAAATATTTAAAATTAATTCCCCACATTAGTTCCCTTCCTCACTCCAACTAAAAAGAGGAAAAGAAACTACCATGATTTTATCAGGTGCACTTGAGTCTTCAAAATGACACTGCTGCATTTTAACACATTCAAGAAATCTGTTGCTGCAGACATTCCCAAGGCAGTAGATGTTCCTGACTTCTTGTCAACTGTTTCCATGGATGTTGATTGTGGGTCCCAGGAAAAGAACCTCCTTGAGGACTTCAATATTTTCTCCATTTATCATGATATTTCTTTTTTTTTTTTTTAACATTTTATTAGGGGCTCATATAACTGTTATCCCAATCCATACACACATCAATTGTGTAAAGCGCATTTATACATCGTTTCTCAAAACATTTTCTCTCCATTTAAACCCCCGACATTAGGTCCTCATTTTTCCCCTCCCTCCCCGCTCCCCCCTCCCGCATGAGCCCTTGATAGTTAATAAATGGGTATTTTGTCATATCTTGCCCTGTCCGACGTCTCCCTTCATCCACTTTTTGGTTGTCTGTCCCCCAGGGAGGAGGTCACACACAGTTCCATGTAATCGGTTCCCTCTTCCCTACCCATTCTCCCTTTACCCTCCCTGTTTTGCCACTCACACCACTGGTCCTATAGGGCTCATCCGTCCTGGATTTCCTGTATTTTCAGTTCCTATCTGTACCAGTGTACCTCCTCTGGTCTAGCCAGTCTTGCAAGATAGAATTCGAGTCATGGTAGTGGGAGCGGGGAGGAAACCTTTAGGAACTAGAGGAAGGTTGTATTTCTCATCATTGTTACATCGCACCGTGACTGGCTCATCTCCTCCCCTAGACCCCTCCGCAAGGGGATCTCCAGTGGCCTACTAATGGGCTTTGGATCTCCACTCCGCACTACCCCCATCATTCACTATGGTAAGATTTTTTGTTCTGATGATGCCTTACACCTGATCCCTTCGACACCTCATGGTTGGATAGGCTGGTGTGCTTCTTCCATGTGGGCTTTGTTGCTTCTGAGCTTGATGGCCGCTTGATTACCTTCAAGCCTTTAAAACCCCAGACGCTATACTTTTTGATAGCCGGGCACCATCAGCTTTCTTCACCACATTTGCTTATGCACCCATTTGTCTTCAGTGATCCGTTCGACACCCCGTGATCACACAGGTTGATGTGAATTTTTGTGTTTTCTTTATGTTTACATATCATCCATACTAAAATCTGTATACTTTGATCTTAAGCTGTAAGTGCTTCAAGTCTTCTTTACTCTTAGCAAGCAAGGTTATATTGTCTTCATACTGCAGGCTCTAATCCTGATGTCTTATTTCTCCTCAAACAGTGAAGCTTCTTGGATTATTTGCTCAGCATACAGATAGGATAAATTCAGTGAAAAGATACAACCCTGAAACACATGTGTATATTTGTATATATAATGAATCCATTTAGCCCTGGCATGGGTTTTTATCTGAATGCTCAAAGAAAGTTCTCTTTCTCAAAAACTGAGTGTGCTACTGTATATAGCACTGGTTCTGGATCCCATCCATTTCAATTTTGTGCTGTAACATAACATCTCTGAGAAAAAGTTTCCTAATTTTCAGATAAAAAATAAATCTAATGTAGCATTGTTAAAATAATTAAAGAATAAAAATAGTGAAATAAAAATTATAATATTAATTTGTTCAAGATGAAAGAAATTAAAATGAGAACCAAAATGTAAATTTGAGTATATCCCCCCTTAATTTCAAGAGCATCTCAAGAAAAAATTTTACTCATTGAAAATGAATGACAGAAACCTGAAGTTCTGTGTGATGGCATCAAGAACATCATAAATGAAGAAGCAAAGAGTAAGTAAAATGGTAAGAAATTGAGGAAAGTCCAAAATGGATGCCAGAAGAGACTCAGTAACTTGCTTTTGAATGTACAAGAAATGATGAAGCAAAAAAGATGAGTAGAAAAATTTAATGGGCAACTCAAGAAGTAACATATGGTTTTTATAATAAGATATGCAAAGACCTGGAATTACAAAGCCAAAAAAGAGGGACAAGCTTAGCATATTTCAAGCAGAAGAAATTGAAGAAAGAAATCAGAGCCTCAAGTTATAACATTGATGGATTATATGGGCAAAATATTGAATGATGCCAGAAAATGATATAAGGAAAACACAGAGTCACTATACCAGAAACAATTGGTCAATGTTCGGCCATTTCAAGAACTAGCATCTGTTCAGGAATTGATGGTACTAAAGGAAAAATTCCAAGTTTGACTGAAGGCTTTAGTGATAAACAAGGCTTCAGGAATTATTGGAATAACACTTGAGATGTTTCAACAAGCTAATGAAGCACTGGAAGTAGTTACTTGTATATGCCAATACATTTAGAAGCAGGAACCTGCCAACCAACTGGATAATATTGATATATGTGCACATTCCAAAGAATGGTGGCCTACCAAATTTTTAAGTGATAGGACAACATAACTAATATCACACACAAGTAAATTTTTGCTAAAGATAACTTTTAAAACAGTTGCCGCAGTACATATAGAGGGAGATACCAGAAAATCAAGCTGGATTCAGAAGAGGAAATGGAATGGGGAACATTATTGCTGGTCTCAGATAACTCTTGACTGAAAGCATAAAATACTAGAATGATGTTCACTTGTATTTTATTGATTCAAAGGTAGTCCTTTGAACAGAATAAGAGTGTTCCTCATGCTTTAAACATCCAGAAAGTTGGGCATCAGAGTTGTATGCTTTCCCCAAATTTATTAAATTAGTTTGATGAGCAAATAGTCTGTTAATATGTAGTAAAAAAAGAATAATTCAACATAAGATTTCAACAAAAGTTTATTAAATTTTTTGAATATGCATATGACACCATTTTGCTGAAAATAAGGACATGAAGCACCTGTTGATGAAAATTGAACACTGCACCCTTCTTTATGCATGTCAACTCAATGTAAAGAATAACATAATCCTCACAACTGGAACAATAGACAGCATCTTGATAAACAGAGAAAAGATGGGGGTTGTTAAGAATACTATTTTCAATCAGGGGAGAAAAGCAATTCCACTGAAAATGGGGATGTCCTTTGTTTCCATTCCTATTTAACATCGTACTGGAGGTCCTAGCTAACAATATAAGACAAAGAAAAGACATTAAAGGTATTCATCTGGGGAAAGAAGAGTTAAAGCTATCATTATTCGCAGATGATATTATTTTATATATCAAAAATCCCCAAAACTCCAGAAGTGGAGTGTTTGAAGCAATAGAGGAATATGGCAGAGTGGCACAATACAAGATCAACAAACAGAAGTCTATCAGACTGCTCTACACATCAGACAAGATCACCGAAGAGACAATTAAAAAGGTAGCACCATTTACAATAGCCAAGCACAAATTGAAATATCTAGGGTTATACCTGACTAAAAAATCAAAAGATGTGTACAAGGAAAACTACAGAACATTATTACAAGAAACCAAGAGTGATCTCAACAAATGGAAGAATATCCCATGCTCGTGGATTGGAAGACTCAATATAGTAAAGATGTCAGTTCTTCCCAAGGCACTATATGAGTTCAATTATCTCACAATATGAATACCACTATCCTTCTTCAAAGAATTGGAAAAACTGATTACCAACTTTATATGGAAAGGGAAGAAACTCAGAATTAGCAAGACTCACTCCATGCACAAGAATAAGTTCAAGGTGGATCACAGACCTTGAGGTAAAACCCCAAATTATAAGGGCCATTAATGAGGAAATTGGGACAAACCTGAGAACCTTGGCACAGGGAATACATAGGCTATCAAAAATAGGGAAGGATGTAAGTACAGAGGAGTCACAAATTGATAATTGGGATCTACTGAAGATAAAACACCTGTGTACATGGAAAGAATTCACCAAGACAGCAATAAGATAGCCCACAGACTGGAAAAACAACTTTAGGAATGACACATCAGACAAAGGCCTTATTACTAAAATCCACAATACTTTGCAAGCTTACAATCCGAAAAAAACTAACTGCCCACTAAGGAAGTGGACAAAGGACCTGAAAAGAAGGTTCACAGGACCAGAAACCCAAATGGCCCATAAAGATATAAGAAAATGTTCCTGATCATTAGTAATAAGAGAAATGCAAATTAAAACAGCTATGAGATACCACCTAACACATTCAAAGAGAGCTCAATTCAAAAAATCTGAAAGTATCAAGTGTTGGAAGGGCTGTGGGGAATTAGGAACTCTGGCCAACTGCTGGTGAACCTGTAGGTATGTGCAACCACTATGGAAATCAATTTGGCGATATCTAAAACAGATGGATATAGAGCTACCATAAGAACCAGCAATCCCCTTACTGGGTTTATACCCAGAAGAAGCAAGAAACAAACCATGACCAGATATCTGTGCTCCAATGTTCATCGCAGCACAGTTCACAATTGCAAGGAGTTGGAAACAACCCAAATTTCCATCAACAGACGGATGGATCAAAAAACTATGGTATATGCATATAATAGAGTACTGTGTGTCCCTAAAAAAGCAGTGATGAATGCATGAAGCACATTGCCTCATGGGAAGAACTAGAGGATAGCATGTTAAGTGAAGTAAGTCAAGCACAAAAGGACAAGTACAACATGAGCCCACTGAAGAAATCTTTAAAAACTGGGCATAGGGGAAAAGCTACTATATACATACATCCCTGGGTTGATGTCCAGCAACTTTGGCAGCGTCCAAACCCAATCCAGGGATACATGTGCCAGTCAATTAATAAGAGGTGGAAAGGAAGAAAAAAAGGTCACTGGGTAGGGGGGGAGCAGGGCACTAACCCACCCAAGTGGAGGGTATTGTTTATATCTCCATAGGAGAGAGAGAGAGAGAGAGAGAGAGAGAGAGAGAGAGAGAGAGGCTTTAATCCAATGTGCCAAGGTGTGAATACATATCAGCATGTATCAGGGAACCAATAGAGAAGTCTGTGGGCCAGCCGGCCCCAAATCCCAACTATGTGGACACATCCCTCCCTCAGAAGAATGCATATCAGAGGACAGCACCGGGGCTACACCTTGGGGAGAGGGGTGCATCTGATTAGATAGACCACATGGGACAAATGAAAAGGGATGAAGAGGGAGGGGAGGACATCCTGGCCCATCAAGTCCTGAGAACGATAATCCTGCTCAAAGCAGACAATGCACAGAGAGGACCATAGGTCCAGCCTCATCATGAGACATGACGTCTCTCACTAAACTATAGCACTGCAGGGGACAATACTGGAGACACAGTTCGGGAATTATGCACAATCTGACCCCATCACACTGGGGCAAAACACTAAGGGCATGCAACAGAGCAGCAAGGGAAGCAGAGTGATGAAATCCCCAGAGGAATAACAAAAATAGAGACAGAGTGTGGTACTTTAGAGACAGAGTGTGGTACCCCATCAGACTTGACTGGAAAACACTCATAAAGGCCAACAAAATATTGAACTATTTATAGGATTTTCCATTTTTGCCAGTGCCTTTCTTTTGTTATTATTGTTGTTATTGTTTTGTTGGTCTTGACTTCCTTTGTTGTTTTACTTGGCTTTGCCGGGTTTTTGCACTCATTAATTGTGTCAGTCTGGGTACTTTAGGGAAACAAATCCACAGAAACTCATGTATAAGAGAGAGTTTTATATAAAGGTTAAGTGCTCATCAAGAAAACATCCCAACCAAGTGCTGCCCAAGCCCACAAGCCCAACATTAACCCATTAATCCATATGTCCAACACCAATCCAAAAAGTCCTCCTCCATCTCACAAAACAGACGCAATGATACCGACTGCAGGAGGAAAGCTGAGTCAGTGAATGTGTAAGCATCTCAGCACTGGAAGGTGTCTCTACAAGGCTGCTCCAGCACCCAGGGCTGCATTGGGGAAGGTCCATGTGGCTTCTCCTCAGGGATGCAGCCAGCTAGCTCAGAAACAACAAAGCCTACATGGAAGAATCACACCAGATCATGAAGTATGCATGGGATCAGGTACCAGGCATCTAAGACCCAGAACAAATTCATACCCAATTTGAATTGGGGGTTGGGGCCATAGAGGGGATACCCAATGATAGGACATCCCGACACAGACGGGTCACAGGGAAGTAATGAGCCAGTCAGGGTGCAGTATAGCAGCAACGAAAACACCCAACTTTCCTCTAGTTCTTTGTTGTTTCCTTCCCCTTACTATCATGATTTCAATTCTCCCTTACAAATCAGATTAGACTAGAACATGCACACTGCTACAGATAAGCACCCACAACACGGAATCCAGGAGGATAAACCCCCAGTGCCAACAATGAGAGTAGAGATACCAGGAGGATTAGGGGAGGGTGGGGGAAGAGAGGGGGAATTGATCACAAGGATCCATCTATAACCCCCTCTATGGGAGACAAACAACAGAAAAGTGGGTGAGGGGCAATGGAGGACGAAGTAAGATATGAAAACAATAATCTATCATTTATCAAGGGTTCATGTAGGAGGGTGGGTAGGGGAGGGAGGGGGAAGAAATGGGTAGCTGATATCAGGGGCTCAAGTGGAAAGAGAATGATTTGAAAATGATGATGGTGGCATATGTGCAAATGTGCTTGACACACTGTATGAATGTATGGATTGTGATAAGAGATGTAAGAGCCCTCAATAAAAGTAATAAAAAAATAAAAGTATACTATTTTCCTTGGATTCACAGCCTATGTTCACAGACGCAGCAGTCAAGAAAAAAATCCAATAGTACATTGCCAATATTACATTGGCAAATCAATAAGATAGATTGACATAGTGGTTGAAACAATGAACTCATTTATAACAATTACGAGGATGGGGCAATGATGGAAAATGTTCAGTGTTGTTTAACATAGGGTAGCTATCAATTGAACAGATTGTAAGAAACCAACAACAAGAACAATATTTAAACACTACAAAATATTAGATTAATTATTTGCCGATAAATGGACATATGCAAATAACAACTGACATAGTGGATTAGGAATATTTAAATAATTATTAAGGTTTCTCTTACTCTGTAACTTGCATTTCTATTAGAGCATGTAAAGAATCCATTGTTCATAATCAGTTGGGTCTCTCATAGCAATGAGGAATCTGTACATCAAACAACTTTGTGTTGTTCTGGTTATCTTTCTTCACCTCCTCTCCTTGGAAAAAGCACCGACAGATTTCAAGGAGTAGAATGTGTTGCCAGGGATATCATTTAAAGCATAATGTGATCTTCCTACAGACATACATTTGTCATTTTCTTTGTACAGATTACCTAACAAAGCAATGAGAAAACAGTAAAACATGAATAGGTAATTGATAAAATAGAAGAAGGAAAAGATCAAAGACATTTCAGAGACCAAAGCAAACCTTCCCTTCAACTGTGATGTTCCTAATTCAAAAACATCTGAAAATAATTTACTTGTGAGATGTTCAAATTCAGAAATGGGATATGGACCTTTTTGTAAAAAACATTTTATCTGCCCTGTGGTTTATAATGTAGACATGTCAGGAATACTCTACAAGAAGCTGTAGGATGAGGAAAAGGCCATCTGGCCCATCCTGGCCACCTGCATTTTCACTCTGCCCTTTAATCCTGTCCTTTTCCAGAAAAAGATGGAGGTAGTTATTGAACTCATTTTATTGCTGCCTTCAACAGCCTAGACTGGTAACCTATTCCATATGTTTCTTAGCCTTCACATTAAAATAAAAGCTGTCTTCTTCCCATTGCTATTTCTATAGTCTCAATATGTTTTAGTCTTATGACTATTTTCTAAGAAAAATATTCCATTTCTGTTTGTTTTAGTTTGTATTTAGTCTTTACCAATTTACTTTATTTTTCAATGGTAGATGACTAAGGATTTTCAAGATGTTTTTTCTGCTTTAACAAATTCTGCCCTGCTCACTTTTCTCCCAGCCTCATTGCTCATTACTGCAAAACACCTTCCCAGCTGGATGCTGACAATAGGCCCTCACTCCACCTAAAGGATGACAGAAGTGGGAATATATTTATTTAAAATGTATTTTCATATAGTATCTTCAAAATGTATCTGAAAAATGTATCTATCTATATATTTAAGATATATATAATTGAGGTTTAAGTGAAAGTTCAGCAATTCCTTTTTTAAAAAATCTGTTAATATTCTGGTTAGTTCCATTCTGGTTTTTCTTTTTTCATTGGTGTAGCTGGCAGTCTCATCTTTGCTTTGTGATAAATGTTGGATGCTTGGACTCATATACTTGATTGTTTAAGGGAGCACATTGTTCACTGAAGATATATGATTTATAAACCAATTTATTATTTAGCTGAAAAGTGCTCTCCAGAAATTGTTCCAGTTCCTAATTCAAAGGTAATATTAAGGAAGTAGTCTCAGTGGTTCTGCTAAGTACTATTTGTGCAGTATTTCTAACCTTATGTGGAATTTGAATTTTGTTTTACATTTTTTCTCATTCTCTCTGGACCTTTTATTTTGATCATTGTAGGAATGGTTGGTAATAGAGACAAGGCACTATCTAATTCTGCTCTCAGGTTATAAGAGACTATGCTTCATATGGTCTATAAACCAAACCCACAACCAAACCCGCTGACCTTTGGTTTCCTTCTATCTCGTTTGCTCCAGAGAAATAGTTGTACTGTATAATGTGCAGAGTAACATTAGCAATATCAGTTGTGAGATATAGAGATCAATAATTGTATTAGAGACCAATAGTTGTCTTTAGATGGTCACTTCTCATAAGCTTTTAAGAGCCCAGGCACTATTCACCAAACTAGGATCTTATGAAGTATGTTATCACAATTGTCTAAGTGGTCCCACAAGGCTATAGTCCTATGTAATTAACCCAGCAAGCCAATCCCATGAGTTCTTGGCTATTCCTTGGCTGTATATATGCAGCACACGCAAACATCTCAGATAAATCACTAACCCGGATGTTTGAAAGTTCACCTTATGCCACATTGCTTTTATGAAAGTCCTACATTAGCATTTATTTTCGCAAACCAGAAGAATATAGGTAAAAATGAAACTAGTGTTCAACATTTATTTTGCAGTGAACCATTGAAAAGGCAACACACAAGCAAGTTGTGAGAACGGTTGTGTCAGTCTGGGTTGACTAGGGAAACAAATCAGTAGACACTCATATGTGTATAACAAAGAGATTCATATAAAGAGTAACTGTATATTAAAAAACCACCCCATCCCTGTCCAGATAACGTCCAAAAGTCTGATATTACCCCATATGTCGATACTAGTCCATAAAATCAGTCTGGGTTTTTTTTTTCTTTTTTAAAAAAATTAAATAATCATTTTATTAGGGGCTCATACAACTCATCACAATCTGTATATACATCATTTGTGTCCAGCACATTAGTACATATGTTGACTTCATCATTCTTACAATACCCGCTTTCCACTTTTGAGCCCTTCGTGCCATCTCATTTTTCCCGCTCCTTCTCCCCCTTCCCCCTGATAATTTATAAATTATTGTTATTTTATCATATCTTACCCTATCCAACATCTCCCTCACCCACTTCTCCACTGTCCATCCTCCAGGGAGGAGGCCACATGTAGACCTTGTCCTCTGTTCCTCCTTTCTCCCTCTCCTTCCTCTACCCTCCCGTCATCGCCACTCTCTCCACTGGTCCTGGGGGGTTCATCTGTCCTGGGTTCACTGTATTTCCAGTTCCTATCTGTGCCAGTGGACATCCTCTGGTCCAGCCCAATATGTAAGGTAGAATTGGGATCATGGTAGTGGGGTGTAGGAAGCATTAAGAACTAGAGGAAAATTGCATATTTTATCATTACTACACTGCACTCCAATTTGCTCCTCACCTCCCTGAAGCTCTTCTGCAAGAGGATGTCCAATTTTCCCCAGATGGGCCTTGGGTCCCCATTCTGCTCTCCTCCTCATTCACAATGTTATGATTCATGAAATCCATTTTAAACTATTCAGGACAATCCCAGGTCAGTAGGTGGAAAGTATTTTGGATCCAATGGTAGTAGAAGCATCCTAGTTCTGGCATCGGTCTCCACATGCCTCCTCCACCTCCACTGCTCTGGCTCTATCAATGTGTCTCCATGAGGCTTGTCAGCAGGAATATGAAGCAGAGAGTCTGAGCAGAAAGAGTGCCTGGCCTCCAGTTAGCTATTTATCTTCTGTGTGCCTCCAAATGAGGTCACAACCTGCAACCTAATTGACAGGCTAGACTCCCCCCATTCGCAAGTTGACAGGAGATTATGTAACTACCATAGACCACCTGTTGTCAACTTGAGACTTTTACAGAACTCTTTAACCATATATAATTTTTAAACAAAACATTAACAAAATCAAATCTGTACTTAATAGGATAAAACAAAACTTCATACAGTTCTATATGTGCCAAAGCTTCATTTAAACAAAATACTCTGTAAGTGAGCAACACAATATTCTATGCATAACAATTGCAGTTAAGTAACACCTACATTAATCCTATAATCCTATGAATATATCCCCCCACCTATGAAAGTTTATAAACCAAGCAATCCATGCCTTTATCTGCTCAATTTTTGGTATCCAATTTCTATACTGCCCACTTCCATCAACCTAGTGCTCCGAGAAGACAATCATATTCTTTGATGTGATGAACCTTCATTCCAGTTGGAACCTTGGGAGTCTGTGTCCCTAAGCAAAGTCTATTAAGGGCAGGTCATCCATAAAGTCAGCAGCAATATATAGCTATTCACAGGCTCAAATATCTTATCTTTATCTGGTTGGGTTCTGGTCAGCTCAATGTGGGCTGCCTCACTTAACCACACCAGGGTGCCCATTGGTCACCTTGCCTTTAGCCCATGGCCGCATCACAAATTCTCAACAACCTTAACCACCTTGGGCTAGGTCATGCCATAGGCTCAGGTTCCACACAACTCTATAAACTTCAGACCAGTCAACCTGCTATCATCTTCTCCTCTAGTTTCTGTAAACCAGGTGCATCGTGGCCAGAGTCAATCTGTCTCTTTATTATTGTATTTCTCTCACTTCCACTCAACACGGTGATCCAGGTGGTCATCTAGCAAGCGTTTCAGCCTGCCCACAGGCTCCCTTTAGCAGTTCAGTCCTAGAGTGGATAGTTCCTTCATGGCACCAAATTTTTCCAGCCTCGGGATAAACCACTAGCTCAAAATTCAAAAAAACAAAAGGTTCCTATTTTTTCCCTCTTCAATCTGTCAACAGCCCCCTAGGCAAGTCTCTTCACCTCTGAATGTGCTAACCACAAGACACTGGGTGGGGCGTATCCTTTTAGAGCCTTCTTTTCAGGTGTGTCCTAACCCATTTAAATTCCAATTTAATGACTGAAGGCAAGTAGTCTTACAAACTATTTTTACTTCCCAATAGTTTCTATCAATCATTATATCAATAACAATAGTCAGAAGAAAACATATAAACCTAGTAGAACCAGATTCTAAACTCAATTTTTAAAATAGTCAAGTTCAATATTTATCTATCTTATATAATCCTTATCTAAACTAGTCTATTGCTACAAAATATTGCCTTAGGCCTCTAGCTGCATTGCCTCAAGCCAGGGTCAGGCGTTCTGCCAGTCATTTTGACCTTCTTTCAGCCATTTTCACTAAGCAGCATGGTCTCTGAGAAACTCAAATGGTGATTTCTCCCCCTGAGCTCAAAATATCCATTAATTATAGTCATTTCAGCAGGAAATATCAAAAACAATTTTAAAATGGGTCAAAAGGGAGATCAAAAGTTTAGGTATTATATTTTAACCTTATCACATCTGCCATAATAGAATTTAAAATTGTCTCTGTCTGATAGCAAGGTTATTCACATTCTTTAACTATGGTCAGAGGCTCCCACTCTCTCCCATGTTGTTGTTGTTGTTGTTGTTGTTAAGTGCCATTGAGTTGCTTCCAATCCATAGGGACCTTAGACACAACATAATGAAACAGTGCCTGGGTCTGTGCCATCCTAATAATTGTTCTTATGTTAAGTCCATTGTTGAAGCCACTGTGTCAAAGCATATCCTTTAAGGTCTTCCTATTCTTTACTGCCCCTCCACTTTACCAAACATGATGTCTTCTCAAACTTGTTTTTCCTGACAACATGCCCAAAATATGTAAGAACAAGCTTCATTATACTTGCCTCTAAGGAGAGCTCTGACCGTAGTTCTTCCAAAAAGTTTGCCTTCCAGCAATTCATGGTACTTTTAGTATTCTTCTCCAGCACCACAATTCAAATGCATCGAATCTTCGTTGGGCTTCCTCATTAAATATCCAATTTTCACATGCATATAATGCAATTTAAAGCATCTTCTCAAATGTATCTATAGTATATTATGATCCACACAGTTGAATGCCTTGACAGAGTAAATGAAACTTTGAATCATATGAGTATGGGATTCTTTATCTTGTTTTCTTTATGTGGTGAATTACAGAGATTGATTTTCTAATGTTAGATCATTCTTGCTTTCATAGTATGAATGACACTTGATCATGGGGTATTTTTTATATGCTGTTGAATTCTGTTAGTTATTATTTTGTTGAGAAATCTTGTGCCTAGACACATGAAGGACCTTGGTTTGTAATTTTCTTTGTTGTATTGTTTCCCAGCTTTGATATCAGGGTTATGTTGCCTTCATAGGATTAATTATCGAGTATTTCTTCATATTCAGGAGCAGTTTGAGTAAGTTGGTGTCTTCTTTACTCTGGATGTGTCATAGAATTCTACATGAAACTTTTTGTTATGAGGCTTTGTTGTTGGGATTCTTTTCCTCTTTTAAAGGGTGATCTTCAAAGTATTCTTTTATTATGAAGCTGTTCCGATTTTCTACCTTGATTTGTGTTAGTTTAAATAGGTAGTGTTTCCTAGGAATTAAGATGGTTCTTCTGGGTTTTCAAATTTTTAGAACAACTTTTCATAACATCCAGGTAATCCCTTCTTTATACCAATTTGTTCTGTTTAATGTTATCCCTTTTATTGCTCATTTCAATTGTTTTGTATCTTCTCATTCCTCCTATCCTTTGTCATTTTGGCCAATGGACAGTCAATTTTGTTTCTCTAAAAAAAATCAACTTCTACATCATTTCTGTTGTCTCTGTGCTCTATTCTGTCTACTTCTGCTCTGATTTTTATCTTGTCCTCACATCGGATGGCTGTGAACTATTTTTTTTATGATGTTTTAGTGGTGTTTATTTTGGACCTTCCTTCATATATTTGTGTTTATTGTGACAAATTTGCCTCTGAACATTGCTTTTTCCATTTCCCAAAGGTTTTGGTATACTTGATTCTAAGAATTTTATAATTTAGTTTTAAATTTCCTATATTACCCAACATTTTTTATGTAGTATTGTTTCCATGTATTTGATTTTTGCCCCTCCTTTTCGTTTTTTGATTTCTAGTTTCATGGTTGTAGAAGATGTTTTGTATTATTTCAATACCTTTGAATTTATTGATACCCTTTTTAAAAATAATCACTTTATTAGGGGCTCATACAACTCATCACAATACGTACATACATCATTTGTGTCCAGCACATTAGTACATATGTTGACTTCATCATTCTCACAACACCCACTTTCCACTTGAGCCCTTGGTGTCAGCTCCTCATTTTTCCCACTCCCTCCCCGCTCTCCCCTCCCCCTGAACCCCAGATAATTTATAAATTATTATTATTTTATCATATCTTACCCCATCAACATCTCCCTCACTCACTTCTCCGTTGTCCATCCCCCAGAGATGAGGCCATATGTAGACCTTGTCATCTGTTCCCCCTTTCTCTCTCACCTTCCCTCCACCCTCCCGCCATCACCACTCTCTCCACTAGTCCTGGGGCATTCATCTATCTTGGGTTCACTGTATTTCCAGTTCCTATCTGTGCCAGGGTACATCCTCTGGTCCAGCTGGATATGTAAGGTACAATTGGGATCATGGTAGTGGGGGGGAGGAAGCATTTAAGAGCTAGAGGAAAATTGCATATTTCATTGTTGCTACACTGCACTCTGATTTGCTCCTCTCTTCCACGCAGCCCTTCTGCAAGGGGATGTCCAATTTCCCCCAGATGGGCCCTGGGTCCCCACTCTGCACTCCCCCTCATTCACAATGTTATGATTATTTATTTATTTATTTGGTCTTTGATGCCTGATACCTTACCCCTTCACCGCCTTGTCATTTAACAGGCTGGTATGCTTCTTCCATGTGGGCTTTGTTGTTTCTCAGTTAGATGGCCCCTTGTTTATCTTCCAGCATGTTGGACCCCAGATTCTGTGTAATTTGACTGGTTGGCACCATCGGCTTTCTTCAACACATTTGCTTATGTACCCGCTTTGTCTTTAGCATTCGTGTCGGGGTAGGCAGGTGTGCTTCTTCCTTGTGGGTTTTGTTGTTTCTTAGCTAGAGGGCTGCCTGTTTGTCATCAAGCCTTTAAGACCCCAGATGCTGTATCATTTGACAGCTGGGTACCATCTGCTTTTTTCACCACTTTTGCTAATGCACCCCCTTTATCCTCACCCTTTGCTCATTTTTAAAGACATTTTATATAGCAGTGTGGAAGGTCAAGGATGTCACTTATTTTGAGTACCAAGGTTTGCCTAACCCAAGCCATGGTATTTTTAATCACCTCTGAAAAATGTGAAGTTGGACAGTGAATAAGAAAGCAGAAGAAAAATCCATGCATTTGAATTATGGTAATGACAAAGAATATTGAAAGTACTATGTACTGCTAAAAGAACAAACAGGTTCATTCTGGAAGAATCACAGCCTCAGAAACAAGAATAGTATGTACTTTGGACATGTTATCAAGAGAAACCAATCCTGGAAAAGGACATTATGCTTTGTAAAGAGGAGGGGCAGTAAAGAAGGAAGATCCTCAAAAAAAATGGACTGCAATGAATGATGAGCTCAAATGTAACACAAATTGTGAGGCTGGCACAGGATCAGACAGCATTTTTGTTGTTGTTGTACATAGGGTTGCAATGAGTTAGATAGAATGAACTGGGCAGCACCTAACAGCAATATCACTCTCTATGACTGAATGGAAAAAAAATCACCACACAAGGTACAGCTGAAGTGAAAAATGTCCACGGATATTAGCCAACATAAAAGGCTGTGGTTACAAGAAAATTCAGTTTTAATTACTTCGTAAAACACAGACATGAGACAGCTCTCCATGCTCACTTAATCAGTGGACTGCATGCATGATCAATGCACACTCAAATTAGCCAATCACAAAAACCCAAATATTATATGAGATTAATACTATAAAAATAAACACCAACAAAGCCAAGCTCCTGCTCTCAACTCATCTAATCTTCTATTCCAGCTTCTCAGGTAGCAAGAGGGAATGCCTGCCTAGATCTTGACTAATCAACTCCTATCACATAATATTATTCTATGTTCACCCCAAATTAATAGACACTCCTCCAAAAATGATTAGTGAACCTTACTGGAAAGCCAAGTCACAGGAGTGTGAGGTAGAAGGCATGTCTGTCTTAGAGAAGGCAACCTACACTTCAATTAATGGGTAAATTGGGTGGGGTAGCATCCCATTCAGAAAAATATTCCACATTAAGTATTTAGACTACTAATGGGAGAATATGTTCACTATCGTGTAGCTAACTGGACACTTTTGACCTAGTTTGTATTCAACTCTTGGTGACCCAGGCCATGTACTATACACAACCAGGACTTTAGAATTTGTCCTTCTGAAGCACACAACATCACTCATGGATCACAGCAAAGAGATTAGATTTGGACTTTATCTTAAACACATTAGTAGCAGATTAAGGAAACCTAAAAAACTCCCATGTGCCTGGGGCTGACATGGTTCTCTTTGCTTTCGTGAAAGAGCATTGATGAAAATTTTGTCCTATCTCCAACCCTCATGTAAATGTAAATAATGCATTAAGATTGCCAATCTGTAAAAATCAACAATTCATATATTCTACTCTAAAAAAGCTGTCCTGTACATGCATACTTTCATTTTCTTAACAGTGTTTTAGAATTTATGCCAGTGGCTAAGTTAATGGTGAGATCAGTAGAACTACCACATAATCTATGGGGATAATTTATAATATCTTTCCATAAATTAATAATGATGGCTTTAATGTGAATCAGGGTTATATATGAATCATTGATACATGAATGTTTTGAGCTTGCACTTAATTGTAGCCCCGACTTAAGAGCAATTGACTCTAATGACATGGCCCTGCCTAATGCCTACCCCCATGAAGTGATCACTCAAAATATGGGTGCTGTATCAAAGTATGGTGAAGAAACAAGATGATGCCCAGCTATCAGAAAGAATAGAATCTAGTGTCTTAAAGCCTTGTGTTCAAACAAGCAGCTGTCTAAATGAGGCATTGGCTAAATGCACGTGGAAGAAGCACACTAACATGTGTGATGCAGGAATTGTAACAAGGGAATCCAGTCCTGGGAGAGAAAATGACATTAGAGCTTAAATTCTAAAACCTGGTTTGCATAAGGCTGACAATGAAAGCCCATGTGGATTAAGCCACTGTTGAAACCCTTCTGACTGTGGATCCAAGATGGGAAAGGCCTGTTACCAGACAGTGTACATTGTAGTGTAGATTACTCCAACTGCAGTTAGGTCAAAATGTGATTGCATTTTCAGCTATCTCTGTTTTACCTAATGTATAAGTGGTTACGTTTTAATATTTTCTACTTTGTTATTGAGGGTTTTTTTTCATTGTATAGTTGTTGACTTGTTTTTTTGTATTCTGTTTTGATTTTGTATGATTTCCAATTATTGAAACCAAGATTAGGTAAATTTTTAGAGACAACTGAATTAATATATTCAAAGAGACATATTAAGGGAAGCTGGCAGGAAATGGGGAGCTAACAAAAAGGAATACAAGGAAGAAGAAATGGACAGGGATTGATTGCAGTGATGGTTACACAACTCTTACAAATATGATTGAACTATTGAAATGTATGATATTTTAATTGAATGTTGGTATAATTGTTAAAAAAATAAACTTTTTTAAAAAGGGGAAATTGATATTAGACTCATATTTAAAACCTTATACAATGGTGTAAATTTGGAATATGCGTGTTTAGTATTTAGAATAGGAGATGTGTACTTAGAAAAGGAACACCATTGCAGAGCATGGGATGTGTTTCTAGTATTATATACTGACATTCATGTTTCTATTGCCTTAAAATCCCTGGTTTCTTGCATCCTTACCCTGACATTTAAATGTTACTTAATGTATATGAGATATGGAGCAGTGTATGAAGTCTTTAATACGGATTTATACTGCCCAAATTTCTGGCTACTCTGTACCTTCTTTGCATTTGACTATTTTCTTGATCCACCACCCAACTACCATTTTGTTACTTAATGCATATTAACTAACACATTTTGTTGTACTGTGATGGTTTATGTGTTAACTTAGAAACTAGAGTTTCTAGACCTCTAGAAACTAGAGTTTCCCATGGTCAACAGGTTCCAAGGAACTTTCCATATGAAGATAAACTAGAATGAAAGACTTGGTGACCTACTTCCAAAAGTTAGCCAGTTAAAACGTGTGGATTACAACAGAATCCCATTCAACTGTCTTGTATTCAACATCTAATCTGTTTGGAAAAGCAGAGGGCATCAGGTCTGAGGTATGTACTCTGTAAATGGACGGGCACAATAGCTGCAATAACAGATTTGATTATGTCACGAACTCAGAGCATGACTCAGAACATTTCACTTTGTTGTAGTTAAAGTAATGAGTCAGCATCAACTTGACAGAACCTATTTATTTGTCAATTGTGATGGGATCCCAGAAATTTTAAAATTTGAATTTTTAGCAAGTAGTGTTATACTCTTTCTCTGTTACATTGCAGCAACCCCAGTATTATTATTTGCACAACCACCAATGATTATGGGTCAAATAGTTTCCCAGAATATGACATAAATGACAAAAGTAATGTACACAATATCATAACTGCACACATCACAATACTACCTTATTTTATGATAGCATAACAGAGAACTCAGTGTCTGAGAGCATTTTCAATATGGAACATTCATGCTCATGAGCCTGAGGATTTGATCAAGATAGGTGCACAATCTTTCCTCAACTGATAATTTAGATAGCCTTCAGTGTGTGATGAAATATATTAGTTAAATTGTATTATTTGAAATACATCAACATGATTTTGCCAAATCATGAAAGAAGCTCCAAACTCCTTGTCATGGCATCAAAAGACTTTAAAAATCTGCTTCTACCAATGTTTCTAGCTTCTTTTCCAGTTACACACATTACACTTTTGCCATCATTGACTGTTCCCAATTTCCAAGTACAGCAGTGTTTTTCAGTCCACTTAAAAAAAAAAGAGTTGAAGAATTTCTGTACTTCCATATAAAGAAAGGTCTACATATTTTGGTTCATCTTTCTCTGGGGAAAAAAATAATCTTTCACTGAGGTTTAGTATGTGCACAGTAACAAGCTGCCCTTGGCAAACAGAACTCTTAGATTAGTTCTGTTAATCAGTGGGATGCAGCTATATCCTCTATCAGTAAAACAAACCAACAATTAATAAGTTCTATAATGGAAGTACAATAAAAAAGAAAGATACTGTGTGTTCTTACTACAGGGTTCAAAATAGTCTTTATGGTAGCGATGTCATTCACTCTGAAGCATGAAACAGAGGGATTTGTGATGGGCAGAAAATGTATTCTGTACAGAGAAAACAGCTATTTTTTTTATAGCCTAATTTCCATTTTCAACTTCATCTCAGACTTTCCAACATACTTGAAACTGAAGACACAGTGTCTTCCTGTCTGATTCTTTCCTATCTGATTCTTTTTTTATGGGTCCTATTTGACACTTGAAAATAAAAAGATGTATCAAGTTTACAATGTCAAATTTCACAGCTGAAAAAAGCCCTTCATTTATAGCATATTAAGCATAGATGAATGTAGTACTGTTGATATTAAACAATTGGGCTTAGAAAGAGCATAGTTGTAGATCTCACATGTTAACCCTAAACACTTGAAGTCGCTCTATTCAAGTTTGTTTTTTTTTAAACATTTTATTAGGGGCTCATACAACTGTTATCCCAATCAATACACACATCAATTGTGTAAAGCACATTTGTATATCATTCTCAAAACATTTTCTCTTCACTTAAACCCCCAACATTAGGTCCTCATTTTTCCCCTCACTCCCCGCTCCCCCCTCCCTCATGAGCCCTTGATAGTTTATAAATTGGTATTTT
>NW_022107407.1:7121593-7127987 GCF_000313985.2 Echinops telfairi
AGCTCTTTCCTCTATTTCCCTTGATTCTCCTCCTGTCCCACTATCATGCTCAGTCCCCACCAGGATTTCAGCACTTCCTCTTTGTTGCGTTCCCCTTGATCCTGCCCTACCTATAACATCAGATAGAAAAGATGTGTTTAATAAACAAAGGTAGACACTACACAAAAGTTCCAAGTAACTCTGCTTTGAAGTCTTATCCTCTCTTCCTTCATTTCTTCATCCGTTCCCATATTCCATGACTTGATATTGATAATTTGTTTTCTTACAGGACTGAGAGGAGATGAGCAAGGGAATCAATTGTGGATGAATGCCCCTATTTGAGTAACTTGAGCTTTCCATTCATTAGATTTATGTCAGCGACATCTACAATGGACAGTGATGCATGAAAAAGGCACAACCAACCATTATAGTAGATATGTTGGCAGAATTGTGAAATGTATTTGAGAAAATATTAGCCTTTGAGTACTTCATAGAATCATAAAAGAGCAGAGGGAAGAACTGAAGTCCTACAGTTTTATAGGTAATATGTGGAGAGATATTTAATCAATGCACATAGCTGAAAATTCTTTAAATGTTCTTACCAGGAATTCCTCACATAGATAGGGTTTAGGGGAAGTTTGGATGACTTGAGAATTATTGGAAATTTGTTTCTATGTTTTCTCTCACCCTGAGATGTGCCTTATATGAGCAAGGCTATCTCTTATTCTTTTATCCTTCAATTTTATTTCATGGTAGACATTGAACATACTTGTTTTTTATTTAAAACTGTTTCTGAAAATATGGAGTCCAAAGCCACATGAAAATCTAGGGAGCCCTCATGGCATAGTGTAATGTATTGGGCTGCAAATTGCAAGCTCAGCAATTTGAAACTAATGAAGTTTTCTACTCATAAAAGTTTCAGCCTTGGAAACCCATAGGAGAAATTCTACTCTGTCCTTTAAGGCCATTATGAGTTGGAATCAACTTATAGGCAGTGAGTTAGACTTTGTTTGATTTTTGAAGCAATCAATTTGATGACAGTGTGAGAGATTTTTTTTGAAGCCATGCAACTAATAAATAGCAGTGTCATTTCTACCAATATTTTAAAATACTTTAGATTGAACGTTACTGTCTCATTGAATGGAGGAGCCCTGATGGTGTAGGGCTTAGACATAAGGCTGTGATCCTCATGTTGACAGTTCAAAACCACAATCAGCTCTGCAGAAGAGAGATTAGGCTTTCTACTCCTATAAACCGTTACAGTCTCAGAAACCCACAGAGGGTAGACATGAGTCAGCTCTGACTCAATAGCAATGAGTCTGGTTCGGTTTTCTCAATTAATGATTTAAAGCATATTTATCTTGCTTTGAGTCAATGGCAAAAGGCTCAATTATAATACTTTTTACATGTTCTGTAACCATTTCTTCTTTTTAATTAATAAATACTCTTATTGGGGTCTATTACAGCTCTTATCACAATCCATACATATATCCATTGTGTCAAACACATTTGTACATATGTTGCCATCACCATTTTGAAAGCATTTTCTTTCTACATGAGCCCTTGATTCATTTTTCCCTCCCTCCCTCTTCCATGAACCCTTAATAAATTATTATTTTCACATCTTACATCACCCACTATCTTCTTTCACACATTTTTCTGCTGTTTGTCCCCTGGGAGAGGGTTACATGTTGATCCCTGTGATCGATTCCCTTTCTCCTCCCACCTTCCTCTTACCCAACTGGTATCTCTATTCCCATTATTGGTCCTGAGGAGTTTTTCTGCCCTGGATTCCCTGTGTTGCAGGCTCTTATCTATAGCAGTGTGCATGCTCTGGTCTAGTCAGATTAGTAAGGTAGAACTGAGATCATGACAGTGTGGGGAAGGAAGCATTAACGAACTAGAAGAAAGTTGTATGCTTCATTGTGCTATACTGCTCCATGACTAATCTCTTCCTTATGACCCTTCTGTAAGGGATGTCCAAAAAGGATGTCCAATTGTCAACAGATGGGCTTTGGGTCTCCACTCTGCCTCCCACCCTGATCCCCCATTCACATTGGTATGATTTTTGTTCTGGGTCTTTGATGTCAGATACCTGATCACATCGACATTTCCTGATCATTCAGGCTGATGTGTTACTCCCATGTGGACTTTGTTGCTTCTCAACTAGATGGCCACTTGTTCATCTTCAAGCTTTTAAGACCTCAGACGTAAGGACTTCCTGGAAGATGGCAACTGAGTAACACATACCAGAAGGACTGTGGAAATCAGCCCCGCAGAGTTACTAAGAGGGAAAGTCAACATTGCAGGATCTCAGGAGGAACATCATAAAGATAAGTAGGTACAAATCCACAAGGTTTTGAGGGGCTGGGGCTTTTGGCTTACCACAGTGGAGGCCGGCTAGGGTTTGACTGTCTTGGCTGAAGCTGGGACCATTTGGAGCCGGTGTGGGGCTTTATCCCAACACAGCCACAGCTTGATGCCACCTCAGGGCAGGGATCAGGACTCAGCTATGTTGTTACTTTTGTTTCCCTCTCTCCTCTCTATTCCCCCACAGTCTCAGCGGGCATAGTTTTTTTTCCCCTCCGCTTCGTCTCTTTCCTGTTCCTCAAAAACCACTGCCAACCTCCAGATCACTCCCCTTAGCCTAGGGTATTTATGCCTGGCCCCCACCCAGTTAGGTGACCTCCACCCTGTGCAGCATAACCTGAGGTTGGGGAAGGCCCCACTGACCTCCACCAAGGGATATTCGGCCCAAATTCTTATCTGGGAATTCCTGCTTGTGTGGCGGAGAGAGCTCCTGTTTTACCTTTGTTGTCCCACGTGACTTATGGAAGTTCCTCCCACCTACCTTAGTGCCTCACACAGCCTAAGGCAGCTCAGCCAACACTCACCAACATTCCAAGCTGCTGAAGGAACCTCTGCCTAACTTCCGCAGTGATCTACCTGGCCAGGGCAATTCTGCCCACCATTTGCGGTGTTCTACACCAAAACAGGCAACTGACCAGCCTTCTGGGGCACTCCCCTTGAGAGTGAAGCCACAGGAGGATAAAGTGGTACGCAAATTCCATAGTGAAATTAGCTGTAGGTAGTTCGATGAAGTATTCTTATGAATCTCCCAGAGAGAGCAAGTGCTCTTAGACTCCCTGGAAAATGGCATCTGGCTCCTCTAAAATAACGCAACACAAACAGCAATCAGCCCCAACGACCTCAATGAAAAAACAGGAGAAACAAAGGCAATGGCAGACGATATCCTGAACCTACTGACATGGATAGAAGAAGCAGACTTTGGACTGCAATAGGAAGGAACTTTCAGAATGCTGCTTGGAGTCCTACTGGATATGAGGGAAACAATACAGAAAAAGGATGAAATGATAGAGGAGATAAAATCCATACACCAAAAGGAAACGCAAAAGCTTAGAGAGGAGATAACAAAAACGAGTAGCAGACTTACAGACCTCAAGAATTGACTGGAGGAAGCAGAGAATCGCTCCAGTAACTTGGAGGACAGCCAAGCAGATCTTAATAAATGCGAACAGAAAACTAATAAGTTCATCAGAGAAGCTGAAGAAAACCTAAGAGCTATGTCTGATGCTATGAAAAGGAACAACATCAGAATAATTGGATTATCAGAGGAAAACACAGCAAAGAAGTCATCTGAAATAATAATGAGAGAATTCTTGGAGGAAAACTTCCCCAGCTTAATGAATGAATACCAGGAAACCGTTCAGGAGGTTGAAAGAGAACCAGCTAGACTGAATCCCAAGAAGACGTCACCAAGGCACATAATAGTTAAACTATCAAACTTTGAGGAAAAGGAGAACATCTTGAGAACCAGCTAGGGAAAACCATGCAATCACATATAAAGGTTCCCAAATAAGAATATTCTCAGACTTATCAGCAGAAACTATGAAGAGGAGAGAGTGGAGTAATATATTCCAAAAATTGAAGGAAAACAATGCAAACCCAAGAATTCTGTACCCAGCCAAATTATTGATCAAGATAGACAGAGAAGTAAGAGTCTTCCCAGACAAGGAAAAACTTAAAGAATACATTAGAAGAAACCCAGCCTTACAAAAAGACCCTTGCCAACCAAGTATGGGCAGAAGAACAACACTCACCAAGCATAAATAAGAGACCATTATATAGAACAACCTCACCCAGAGGGCAACAAAGCGAAAATAGACCGCAAGCTAGCATTGGCTTAAGGATGGAAAGAAGGCAAGAATGATACACGCATACACACATGCACAACACGCTAATAAGAAAGAAGGTAGGAAAATACCCAGCACAAAATGTGTAAGATGGCATCACAGAGTCCACAGATGGAGATAATAACCCTTAATATCAATGGACTGAACTCAGGCATTAAAACACTGAGGCTAGCAGACTGGCTTAGAAAACACAACCCATGAATCTGCTGCCTATAGGAGACACATCTCAAGGTTACAGACAAAAATAGGCTGAGAATCAAAGGCCGAATAAAGCATACCATGCAAAGAACAATTCAAAAAAAGCAGGGGTTGCAATCCTAATCTCAGATAAAATTGACCTCAAAGTGCAAACCATAAAAAGGGATAAGGAGGGACACCATATAATGCTCATGGGAATGGTAGACAAAGAAACAGTAAGCATTGTAAACATATATTCCCCAAATGAGAGACCTGCTGAATACATCAACTCACCACTCCAAAAAATGAAAAAAAAGAAATCACCGCCTCAAACATTAAAGTGAGTGACTTCAATACATCACTTTCTGAGAAAGATAGATCACAGGGAAAGAAACTCAACAAGGTGGCTAGAGATCTAAACACTACAATTAGACAATTTGACCTAATAGATATTTACAGAGTCTTTCATCCAAATAAAAATTAATTCATATACTTTTCAAGCCCGCATGACACATATTCGAAGATAGACCACATGCTGGGACTTAGGGCAAATCTACATAAATTTAAGCACATTGATATCATACAGACCTCTCTCTGACCACTGTGCCATAAGGCTGGAAATAAACAAAAGGAAGATGAAGAAAACAAGAGCAAACAATTGGAGGATGAATAGCTCTCTATTGCAGAAGGAATGCGTACTGGCACATATCATAGATGAATTTAGGAACTTAATTGAAACCAACAAGAATGAGAACACGACGTAACAAAATTTATGGGACACAGCAAAGGCAGTTATAAGAGGAAGTTTCATAACAATACATTCACACCTGAAAAAGGAAGATAGACTCGTGAAAGATACAGTGGCACAAAATTTACAATGAGAACAGTCAGCAAGACAATACTACTAATAGCAAAAGCAAAAGAAGAATAAAACCCAGGGCAGAGATTCAGAAGAGGGAAAATAAGAAAACTATGGAAAAAATGAATGCTGGTAAGAGTTGGTTCTTTGAAAGGAAAAACGGAATCCAAAGACCATTGGTAAACCTAAACAAAAAGGATGGAACTAATTTCAACAGCAAGAATGAGGGATGAAACAGGGGACATTACAACAAACCCTAATGAAATCAAAAGGATTATTACACATTACTATGAAGGATTGTACTCCAATGAATTAAAAAACTTGGAAGACACGAATAAGTTCTTGGAAAAACAATCCCTCCCCCAGACTATCCTCAAAGGATGTCAAGAATTTCAACAGACCCATAGCAATAGAAGAAATAGGCAAGGTTATCAAGGGATTACCAACAAAAAAATCCCCTGGACCAGACAGCTTCACTGGTGAATTCTACCAAGCATTTAGGGAGGAACTAACACCACTCCTACACAAACTCTTCCAGAACATAGAAACATATGGCAAACTCCTGAACTCCGTCTATGAAGCTAGTATAATTCTGATTACAAAACCAGGCAAGCATCCCACAAGAATCAAGAACCACAGACCAATATCCGTAATGAATATTGATGCAAAAATCCTTAACAAAATACTGGCCAATAGAATACAAAAGTATATAAAACAAATAATTCACCATGACCAAGTGTGATTCATACCATGGATGCAGGGATGGTTCAACATATGAAAGATCATTAATATCATTCACCACATTGACATGAAAAACTATACGAACCACATGATAATATTAATAGATCCAGAGAAAGCATTTGACAACATCCAACACCAATTCCTGTTTAAGACACTCGAGAAGATAGGAATTGAAGGAAAATCCCTCAAGACAATACAAGCTATATATGAAAGACTAGCAGCCAACATGGTAGTCAAAAGAGAAATACAAACAGAATCTCACTGGAAAAGGGACCAGACAAGGATGCCCCTAGTCCCCACTCTTATCTAACATCGTACTGTATGTTTTAGCTAACATCATAAGGCAAAGAAAAGACATCAAAGCTATTCGTCTGGGGAAGGAAGAGGTGAAACTATCGTTATTTGCAGATGATATGATTTTATA
>NW_022107407.1:7128655-7131305 GCF_000313985.2 Echinops telfairi
TCCATGCACAAGAACAAACTCAAGGTTGATCACAGACTCCAAACTATTAGGGCAATCAATGAAGAACTTGGGACCAACTTGGGAACTTTCACAAATGGCATACATAGGCTATCAGAAACAGGGAAGGACACAAACACAGAGGAGGCACAAATTGACAAATGGGATATTCTGAAGATAAAACACCTGTGTACATTGAAATAATTCACCAAGAGAGTAGTAAGAGAGTCCATGTACTGGGAAACATCTTTAGCAATGACACATCAGGTAAAGGCCTTATTAGTAAAATCTACAATACTCTGCTAGCTTCCAAAAAGAAAAAAAACTAATTGCCCACTGAGGAGGTTGGCAAAGGACTGAACAGAAGTTTCACAGGAGCAGAAATCCAAATGGCCAATAAACATATGAGAAAATGTTCCCGGTATTTAGCCATAAGAGAAATGCAAATTAAAACAACAATGAGATGCCACCTAACACCCTCAAAGATAGCCAAATTCAAAAAATCACAAAGCAACAAGTGTTGGAGGGGCTGTGGGGAGGCAGGAACTCTCATCTACTGCTGCTGGATCTGTAGGTATGTACAGCCACTATGAAATCAATTGGCAACATCTAAAACAGAAGGAAATTGAGGTACAATATGACCCAGCAGTCCCCCTACTGGGCATATATGCCCAGAAGAGGCAAGAAAAAACCACGGCCAGACATCTGTGCTCCAGTGTTCATCACGGCACAGTTCACAATTGCAAGGACTAGGAAACAACCCAAATTTTGATTAACTGATGAGTGGATTGAAAAACTGTGGTACACCATCAGCTTTCTTCACCACATTTGCTTGTGTACCTATTGTCTTCAGTGACTTCGTTTGCTATATCTTTTGGTAGCCAGGCACCATCAGTTTTCTTCACCACATTTGCTTATGCACCCATTGTCTTCAGAGATCTTGACAGGCAGGTGAGCACCTCAGACTGCCAAATTGTTAGAACAACGTGTTCTTGTGTAGAGGGAGTACTTGTGCAGGGGCCCACTGTCCATTTGTTTTCCTAATACTCAACCTATAAATATATGTACATAGATCTATTTCCCCCTCATCATATATAAATATATTTACATCTTTATATGCCTGTATTTAAATCTCTATGACTAGCCTTTGCCTCCTAGTTATTTCCTCTATTTCTTTGTACTTTCCTCTTGTCCCACTATCATGTTCTGCCTTCATTTGGGTTTTAGGAATTCCTCTCAGTTACATTGTCCTTGATCCAGGCCTGCCAGACCTTCCACACCCTCCTTGACACTGATTTTGGATCACTTGTTGTTCCCTTGTCCCTGGGTTTATTAACACCCTTTTCCTTTCACCCACCTCCTCTACCCCCATGTCCCCCCGGAACTGGCATCCCCTGTTTCTCTCTTCTGGCATGTTGATTCCACATATCCCTACCAGGTAGACATGCTATGTGTCATCACAAGACTGACTACAACGAAGCAACAACAGAAAGTAAAACAATAGCTACAACAACAACAACACACACACAGAAACATATGAATAGTTCAGGATGTGTTTGTTTTCTTTCAATGGTGTTTTCCAGTCAAATCTGATGGGGTGTCATGCCCTGGCACTCCCTCTATCCCTGGGGACTTCATTGCTCTGCTTCCCCCGCTGCTCTGCTGCATGCCCCCAGAGGCTGGCTTTGGCGTGGTGAGCTCATGGCGAGCACAATTACCCCCATGTGTTGCTAGTGTTTCCCCAATGGTGCTATGGGTCAATAAGGAACGCTGTGTCCCATGGTGGGGCAGGCCCTGTGGTCATCACTGTGCATTGCTGTTTTGAGCAGGAACATTGTCTTCCGGGCTTGGTGAGCCAGGATGCGCTTCACTCTTTTTTTCCCCCCGTATCTCCCCTTGTTGGCTCCTGTGTGCTCTGACCAGACCAGACCAGTCGCTCTTCCCCTCCTCTTGAGCTGTAGCTTCAGTGCTGTCCTCTGAAGTGAATCCTTCTTGGGGGGAGGGTGGTGCTGTACACTTAGTTGGTAATGGGGCCGGTCCCTCAGGCCTCTCTATTGGTTCCCTGCTTCATGTCAGTGTGTTGCGTTCTTGTCTTGGAGCTCCAAGTTGAAGTCTGCTCCCTCTTTCCCTGTGGAGACACAATTAACACCCTCCCTCTGTGTGGGTTAGTGACCTTTTCCCCCGGCTACCCATACCTTTTTCCCTCTTCCCTTTTAATGGGCTACCATATGTATCCCATATGTATCCCTGAGTTTAATCTGGTCCCTGCTATATTACCTGGACCTCATCCCAGGGATGTATGTATACAGCATCTTCTTCCCTATGCCCCTTTTGAATTTTTTTTTAGCTTACCTCAGTGGACTCATGTAGTACTTATCCTTTTGTGCTTGGCTTACTTCACTTAGCATAATTTCTTCCAGTTCTTCCCATGTGGCGATATGCTTCATGCGTTCATCACTGCTTTTTAGGGATGAGTAATACTCCATTGTACCAGCTACCAAAAGATAAAGCACCTGAAGTCTTAAAGACCTGAAGATAAACAAGCAGCCATCTAGCTGAGAGACAACAAAACCCACATGGAAGAAGCACACCAGCCTGTCCCAACTCGATCACTGAGGACAAAGTGGGTGCATAAGCAAAAGTGGTGAAGAAA
>NW_022107407.1:7131775-7180849 GCF_000313985.2 Echinops telfairi
AATTGGACATCCCCTTGCAGAAGGGCTGCACAGAGGAGATGAGCCAGTTAGCGTGCAGTGTAGCAATGATGAAATATACAATATTCCTCTGGTTCTTAAATGTTTCCTCCCCCCCACTATCATGATCCTAATTCTACCCTACATATCCGGCTGGACTGGAGGATGTACACTGGAACAGACAGGAACTGGAAATACAGGGAATCCAGGACAGATGAACCCCTTAGGACCAGTAGTGAGAGTGGCGATATCGGAAGGGTGGAGGGAAGGTGAGGGAGAAAGGGGGAACAGATGACAAGGTCTACATATAACCTACTCCCTGGGGGACGGACAACAGAGAGGTGGGTAAGGGAGACGTCGGATGGTGTAAGATATGATATAATAATAATAATTTATAAATTATGAAGGGTTCAGGGGAGCTGATAAAAAGGGTTCAAGTAGAAAGCAGGTGTTTCGAGAATGATGATGGCAACATATGTATGAATGTGCTAGACACAAATGATGTATGTATGGATTGTGAAAAGAGTTGTATAATGATTTTTAAAAATGATGAAGCAAAGGAACTCAACAGGAAATTTCAAAGAGCAGCTTGAGACGATAAAGTATTATAATATAACGAAGTTTATATATTATATATCTATAATTATTTATATATTATAGAGTATTATAATGAAAGCCTGTCATTAGGCAGCCAGAAGAGAAGAATATGCTCATCATTGTTCAAGCTGAAAGAAGGGGAAAAAAGCTATGCCTGGATTTGAAATATTGAAGGATTCTATGAGCAAAATATCGACTGCTCCAGGAAACTTCAAAAGAAGACAGAAGCATACACAGAGTCACTGTACAAAAAATAGTTGACCATTAATCATTTTGAGGAGTAGCATAGTCTCAAGAATAGAAGAGTTGCACTGAAGGTATTTGTGGAGGGAAAAGCCCCAGGAACTGATGGAATATCAACTGAAGTTTCCACAAGTTGATGCAGAACTGGAGAAACAATGCCAAGAGATTTGGAAGACAACTCCTTATCCAACTGATAGAAGAGATCCACATTTGTGCCCATTGCAAAGAAAGGTGACCCAACAGAATGCAGTGATTGTTGAACAATATAATCACGTCACATGCAAGTAAAATTTTGCTGACAGTCACTCAAAAAATGTTTGCAGCAGTCCAAGGACCAGGAGCTGCCATAAATTCATGTCAGATTCAGAAGAAGTAGCAGAACAAGACGTGTCATTACTGATGTCAGCTGATTCTATGCTGAAAGCTGAAATACCGGAAAGGTGTCTTCTTGTGCCTTATTGACTATGTAAAGGCCTTTGACTCTGTGGGTCATAACAAACTATGGATACTATCGCAAAGTTCAGGGATTCTGGGACAGTTGATCATTCTAAATGAATAAGGGAATACTGCATTTTTCAGAATCAGGGTTGTGTCTTTTCACTGTACTTATGCAATCTGTATGCTGAGCAAATAATCTGAGAAACTGCACTAGGCAAAGAAGAATGCTGCATCAGGATTGGGGGAAGACTCATTAACAATATCGGATATGCAGATGGCACAATCTTGCTTGTTGGAAGTGAAGAGGACTTCAAGAAGTTACTGATGAGGATCAAAGACAACATCCTTCAACATGGATTACAAGTCAATTTAAGGAAAGCAAGAATTCAGACAACTGGACCAATAAACAGCATTCTGATAAATGAAGGGAAAAGAAAAATGTGGTACATACATGCAATGGAGTACTATGCATTGCTAAAAATCAGTGATGAATGTATGAAGCATATCACCACATGGGAAGAACTAGGGGAAATCATGCTAAGCAAAGCAAGCCAAGAACAAAAGGACAAGTACAACATGAATCTGCTGAGGTAAGCTTAAAAAAATGCAAAAGGGGCATAGGGGAAGAGGTACTGTATACAGACATTGCTGGGGCAAGGACCAGGTAGTATGGAAGTGGCCAGAACAAATCCAGGGACACATATGGTAGCCAACTAAAAAGGAGGGGCAGGGGAGGGGAAAAAAAAGAAATGGGTAGCAGGAGAACAGGGCACTAACCCACCCGAGGAGGGTATTGTTTATATCTCCACAGGGAAAGGGGGGCCAGACTTCAACCCAGTACTCCAAGATGTGAATGCAATATGCCAGCATGGAGTAGGAAACCAGTGCAGAGGTCTGAAGGGCGGGCCCCAACCCCAACTATGTGGACACCTGCCTCTCCCTCCAGAATAATTTATTCCAGAGGACAGCACTGAAGCTGCAGCTCAGGGAGAGGGACATGTCTGATCAGAGTACATGGGAGCAAAAGAAAGGGGAGGAAGAGAGCTGAGCACAACCTGGCCCAC
Source organism: Echinops telfairi (assembly GCF_000313985.2). Classification (NCBI taxonomy): domain Eukaryota; kingdom Metazoa; phylum Chordata; class Mammalia; order Afrosoricida; family Tenrecidae; genus Echinops; species Echinops telfairi. The sequence continues at coordinate 7,134,115 of NW_022107407.1, forward strand.
CAAGCCTTGAGGACGATATTCCCACTCAGAGCAGCCAATCCACAGAGAAGACCATATGGCCGGCCCCACTATGAGACACGATGCCCCTCACAGACCCATAGCCCTACAGGGGATAACACCAGAGACATTTTGTGGGAATTGCACCCAATCTGATCCCACCACACCGAGGCAAAACACTAAGGGCGTGCAACAGAAGAGCAAGGGGAAGAGAGCAATGAAGTCCCTAGGGTATACCAAAAATAGACTTTGGGGCCAGGGCTTGGCACCCCATCCAACTTGATGGGAAAACAGTCCTTGAACTAACTACAAGCTTTTGTTGTTGTTGTTGTTGTGTTGTGGGTTTTTTTTGTCATTAGTTTTTTGTTGTTGTTTTGGGTTTTTTTCTTTTGTTGCTTGGTTTTGCTCTGTGTTGTTTTTGTACATGTTATTATCTCCACAGTTCTGTCTAAATAAGATAGGCTGGATGAACAATCTGGAGAAGAAAACAACAGGACCAACAGTTCCAGGGGGACATGGGAGAGGGGGAGGAGCGGGGGAAGGAAGTGGTGTCCCTTGCCCCAGGGACAAGGGAACAAGTGATCCAAATCAGTGGTGAGGAGGGTGTAGGAGGCCTGGTAGGGCGTGGTTAAGGGTAATGTAACCCAGAGGAATTACTGAAACCCAAATGAAGCCTAAGCATGATAGTGGGACAAGAGGAAAGTAAAAGGAAATAGAGGAAAGAGCTAGGAGGCAAAGGGCATTTATAGAGGTCTAAATAAAGGCATGTACATATGTAAATATATTTATATATGAGGATGGAGAAATATATTTATGTGCATATATTTATAGGTTTAGTATTAAGGTAGCAGATAGACCTTGGGTCTCCACTCAAATACTCCCTCAATTCAAGAATACATTGTTTTATTAAACTGGCATTCCTTGATGCTCACCTTCCCGACACAATCACTAAAGACAAAGCAGGTGCATAAGCAAATGTGGTGAAGAAAGCTGATGGAACCTGGCTATTGAAAGATATACTGTCTAGGGTCTAAAAGACTTGAAGGTAAAAAAGCCGCCATCGAGCTCAGAAGCAACAAAGCCCACATGGAAGAATTATGCCATCCTGTGTGATCATGAGGTGTCGAAGGGATGAGGTATCAGGCATCAAAGAACAAAAATTCATATCATCGTGAATGAGCAGAAGTGCGGAACAGGGACCCAAAGCCCATCTGAGACAACTGAACATCCCCTTACAGAAGGGTCACAGGGAGGAGATGAGCCAATTAGGGTGCAGTGTAGCAAGGTTAGAACATGCAACTTTCTTCTAGTTCCTAAATGATTGCTACCCCCACCCCCACTATCATGATCCCAATTCTACCTTACAAATCTGGCTAGACCAGAGGATGTACACTGATACAGATTGGAACTTGAAACCCAGGGAATCTAGATGGATGAGCTGATGCCAGGGGCTTACATTGAGAGCAAATGTTTTGAGAATGATGAGGGTAAACATTATACAAATGTGCTTTATACAATTGAGGTATGTATAAATTGTGCTGAGAATTGTATGAGCCCCAATAAAGTGATTAAAAAAAAAAAAGACCTCAGATGCTACATCTTTTGATAACCAGGCACCATCAGCTTTCTTCACCACATTTGCTTATGCAACGTCTTTGTCTTCAATGATCGTGTTGGGAAAGTGAGCATCACAGAATGCTGGATTATTAGAACAAAGTGTTCTTGCCTTGAGGGTGCACTTGAGTCGAGGCCCAATGTCCATCTGCTACGTTAATACTTAACATATAAATATAAGTACATAGATCTATTTCCTTATCATTACATATAAATATATTTACATGTGTACATGCCTATATTTAGACCTCTATAAATGTCCTTTGCCTCCTAGTTCTTTCCTTTATTTCCTTCTTGTCCCCCCTTCATGTTCAGCCTTCATTTGGGTTTCACTTATTCTTCACTGTTACATGGCCTTTGATTAATTCCCACTAGGCACCCTTCTCTCCATTGATTTTAGTTCACTTGTTGTTTCCTTGTCCTTGGGTTGGTTGACCTCCCCTTCTTCTGTGTTCCCCCAGAACTGTTGGTCCTATTATTTTCTTCACCAAATTGTTTATCCTGCCTATATTATCTAGATAGACATGCAGAGACATTAATAAGTGCAAAAACAAGGCAAAGGCAAGAAAATAATAAAGGAAGACAAACCACCACCAACAATAACAATAACAAAAACAAATGCAGCAAAATAACAATAAAAGGGAAACCAATGGCAAAAAAAGGAAAATGCCTATAAATAGTTCCAGGTCTATTTTTATGACTGTTAGGAGTGTTTTCCATTCGAGTCTGATGGGATGCCACACTCTGTCTCTAAAGTTTATTTTTTATATTCCCCAGGGACTTCATTGTTTTGCTTTCCTTGCTGCTCTGTTGCAAGCTCTTTGTGTTTTGCCCGAGTTTGATGGGGTCAGATCGGGCACAATTCCCACATTGTGTCTCCAGTGTTGTCCCTTGTAGCTCTGTAGTTCAGTGAGGGATGTCATGTCTCGTGGTGGGGCCAGCTCTATGCTACTCTCTGTACAATGTCTGCTCTGAGCAGGAATATCGTCCTTGGGGTTTAGTGGGCCAGGATGTATTCCACTCCCTCTCCTTCCATCTTCATTTGCTCCTGTGTGCTCCAATCGGATGTGCCCCTCTCCCCAACCTGTAACTTCAGTGCTGTCCTCTGAATTGCATTCTTCTGGGGCAGAGGAGGTAGGGTTCCATGGAGCTGAGATTGGAACTGGCCCCACAGATCCCTTTATTGATGTAACCATTTCTTTTAGATTGATAAGAATCTTTACATAAAAGAACATTTCAAAACATTCCTGAAAAATTCCATTATTTTTAGTTCAATTTTTTTCATGAACTTTTGAAATCCCCTCATATCATGACCATTTTTAGCATACATATTTATACATTTTTGTTCAAAACATAGTTTATTCAAAAGGTAGTTTAATATTCAGAGAGTTGTTAAAATCTTTCTTATCATACCCTTTAGTTTTCCATTTTTGGTTTTCATTATGAGTGGAAATTACAAATTTGCCCCATTTTCCAGTTTTCTGTGGTTATCAGAGCCATTCAGTGATCTCAACTCTTTTGAATAGTGAATTGTTTCACAACTAGAGTCCATTTGTATAATATTTCAGAAAGCAAATGAGCAAGTGCATCATTTCCCTATAATTTTATAAATTGAAAGCAATTCTGTGTTTGATTGAATTATTTTCCTTCTTTTAATTCAATGATCCTAAAGTTATTTTATCTCAGACATAATAAAACTACTTGATATTGTGAATGATTAGGATACTAATAATTATAAAAGCTCTTGGATAGTATCTTGCTTTTCAAGGTGCTTACATAGCTAAAAAAGAAACTCCTTACTTTGTCAAAAAACAAAACAAAGTTATAAAACAGCCACACAGCAAATGTCTTTATTTTATTACTTGGGTAGGAGACTAATCCTTGTATCTATCTTCTTCTCAGCTGTCTAGTTTACTAACTGTCAAAGCATTAGAAAGAAATATGTTGCTAAGCGGCAGAGTTAGGGTTGGATATTGGCCCTTAGCCCATGAATAACTTTCAGAGAACAGAGTTTGCTTTGTGAATAACCAGATCACTGCTAAACTGGTGTAAATTCTTGCTGAATTTAAACTACTAAACCTATCTAGCTATTTCATGGAGTAGTTCTTGCAAATAGCAATTTGCCTATGATTTGAAACATATGTAACAAGGACACTTTAAATATGTGTCTTCCTACAGCATCTTTAGTTTCTTTCCTACTACATATTTTGTTTCAATAGTTTTAATTTGTTTAAGCAACATTTTGAGAGCTCAACCTGAGAGTACAGGCAGTAGAAGTAGCAAACCACACAAAGCTGACACTCACAATTTAGCATGTTATCAACTGTGTGTTGAAAGTCAAATATTTATACAATAAGTCAATGTAAGAACTATGTGTCTTCTTTCACAACAGCTGTGATCTTTAAGGCAAACAACGGAGCCTGGTGGTATAGTGGACTACTCATTGACCTGCTAACTACAAGGCCAGAAGTTCAAAACCACCAGCTCTTCTGTGGGAGAACGATAAGGCTTTCTGCTCCCATAAAGATGTATAGACTTAGAAGCCCACAGGGCAGTTCTACTTTGTCCTATAGGATTGCTATAAGTCAGAATTGACTCAATGGCAGTGAAGGATTTCGTTTTGCTTTGATTTTTGAAGCAAATAATGTTGTTCAGTGGTAGAATTCTTTCTTCCAGCAAGGTGGTCTCTAGGGATAAACCACAGGTGTAGTCAGCACCCATCTATTGAAGGAGGTTTTTATATCTCTATGATGCTGAGTAGGTTGAAGTGGAGCTTTTAGACTAACAGACTAGGAAAGAAAGTCTGAAAATCTACTTGAAATATTAGCCAATGAAAACTCTATGGATCTACAATGGTAGAGATAATACAGAATTGGACAGCATCTCATTCTGTTGTGTGTGAGGTCACGTTAAATAAGCGCTGACTTAATGAGAGCTAACAATGAGGCATACAAAATAAAGTCTCATCAATATTTTGGTAGAAACCAATACTACTTGCATGTTTAATTAGCAAAAATAGTAAGAAGAATATGGACAAGGGGAAGGTGGAAAACAACTTACCCAAAACTATTTGTTTTATGCAAACTATAAACAAAACCTATCTCATTGCCTTCAAGGTGATTATGATATATTGTGACTTCACATGGACTTTCAGGGACTACATATATCTTTACTCAAACAGACAGCTTCATCTTTCTCCCATGGAAAGGCTGGCAGGTCTGAACTACCAACTTTGTGGTTAGCAGTCCATGCCTACCCACATATACAAATATAGAGATATTGATAAGTAGGATGAAATTTATGTCTATATTTTTTGTCTTAGTTTCTGTCAAGCTGGTTCTGTCTCATAGTGTCTCTATGTACAACAGAAAGAAACACAAGTCCTGCACCATCCTCAAAATTATTCTTATGCTTGAGCCCATTGTTCCACTCCTGTGTCAATCCACCTGTCGAGGGCCTTCCTGTTTTTTGATGCCTCTCTACAAAGCATGAGGGTCTTCTCCAGGGTACTGGTCTTTAGTGAAAATATGTTCAAAGATCATGAGGTAAGGTCTCACCATCCTTCCCTCTCAGGAACATTCTGGCTATACTTCTTCCAAGATAGATGTGTTTTTACTTTTGGCGGACCATGGTACTTTCAATGTTCATGGCCATCACTGCAATTCAAATGCATTGAGTCTTATTCAGTCTTCTTTATTCTGTGACCAACGTTCACAGGCACTGAAAATACCATGGATGGGCGCCATAGTCAGGCACACCTTAGTCCTCAAGGTAATATCCTTGATTTTCAACACGTTAAAGAAATCTTGTGAAGCAGATTTACCCAATGCAATGCATCCTTTGATCTTTTGACTGCTACTTTCAGGAGCATCAATTGTAGATCAAAACAAGATGAAATATTTAACAACTTCAATCTTTCCTCCATTTTTCATAATGTTACTTATTGTACTTGTGAGTATTTTTGTTTTCTCTACTTTTCAGGATTTTTGTTTTCTGTATATTGAGTTGTAATCCTTACTGAAGGTTGTAATTATTGATCCTCATCAGTAAATGCTACAATTCCTTCTCACTTTCAGGATGCAAGATTGTGTCATCTGCATATTGCAGGTTGTTGACAAGCCTTCCTTCAATCCTTATGCCACCTTTTTCTTCATATAGAACAGCTTTTCTGATTATTTCCTCAACATAGAGACTGAATAGTATGGTTAGACAATGCAACAATGAAACACACCTTTTCCGGTTTTAAACCATGCAGTATTCCCTTGTTCTGTTCCTACAATTTCCTCTTGATTCATGTACAAGTTCCCCATGTGCACAACGAAGTGAGAAAATTTCAGTTTTTCACTCAAGGATTTCCATTTTTCTCAAAGTTATCTATAGTTGTGTTTTTTCTTCCCCACACAGTTGAATGCCTTGGCATAGTCAATGAAACATTTTACATTTATTAAACATTATTGAATGCCATCTCTGAGCCCAAAATGACCCTCAATAATGACAGATACATTTGAAGGAAGGTAAAATATGGATGTCTGCATACATTGGTAAGAAAAATGGAATACGATAGCATTCTGTTTTTTGATTTTAAAATAATGATGGTGACATTTTTATGGGAGCAAATTGCTAGGTTTTTTTGTCTTACAGATCAGTTGGTGAGCTGGAACCACTAACCTTTCAGTTAGAAGCTGAGTGCTTAATCATTGTGCCACCAGGCTTGGATGAGTCATGAATCCCATTTTATTTATTTATTTTGAATTCTATTTTTTGAAATATTTTTATTGGCATATATATAACCTGTCATAGAATTTAATTGTGTGATTATATTAATATTTGTACAATCATTATCACTATCAGTTTTAGAGCGTTTTCTTCTCATACTCATTACTGTTAGCTCCCCATTTCTCCTATCATCCTCTGACATGCTCCTAGACAATTATTGATCCAGTTAATGTATCTATAACTATCCTTGATTTCATAATGAATTCAGAAAGCCAAAGCCAAAGATCACATATACAGGTAGCAAACAAACAAAAAACCCAACAACAATAACTAGACAAAACATAGAAAAACCCTAATCTAAGAAAAAGAAGAAAATATTAAAAACTGTAACAGCTTTAAAATGGGTCATAAAAACCCCAAAACAAAACAAAAATAAAATAAAATGGGTCAATAAGGAATTCAATTGATGAAGTATTACAATTCAACCTAACTACATCTGCCAAAGTGGACTTCATTATGGTCTCTGTCTGATAGCCCAGCTTATCACATCCCTTAACTATGGCCAAAGTGAACTCACCAGAGGTTAAAGCCATGAAGGGAACCTGCAAATGGATTTGTGGCTTCCACTGTCATGCATAGCCTTCTGTGAAACTGGGTATTCACAATTTAAGCTCTGATACCATTCCCTCCTCTAAATTTGGATTTTATTATTGACAATCCTAGGCTCACAAAAGCTGGTCAGTTTATTTCATGTGGACTTAGTTGACACCTCACTTAGATGGCTTGCTGCTGGCTTGAAGAGAAGCCTTTAAGACCCCAGATGCTATTTTTTCTGTTAGTCTTGCCCCATCTGGTTTCTTCACCACACTTTGCTACACCATCCATATCTTCACTGATTTTTTCATGAAGGCAAGCATCAAATCAGGGCATGGCAAAAGAACTAATAGTTCTTAGATTGGGGCAAGAATTACATGTGAGCCCCAAATCCATTCCTATGTCTATGGTACATATATGTCTATAGTTCATTTTAGAGATCTTGTTATCATTTTAAGGTAGAGAACATTATAAATCATCCCCTAGGGCCTAGGGAATAAGGTAATTCTGTAGATAGTGTCATTAATTTAGTCTACATTGTAGAATTTAAAACACGGTTGAGAAAAGGATATAATACAAGTATAGGCCAGCTTTAGACTTGAACAGATTAACTCTTAAGTGATGTTACATAAATGATAGGGGTTGGTGATAGGGCAAAACTTTCATTAAAACTAATTCACAAATGCATAACAATGCCTACCAAATTAATACATGTCATAAGCAAGCAAGAAGGGCTTAAAAAATTAAATACATGGAAGTCCTGGGCACAATTCATTGGGCACCTTCAAAACAAAAAAGGCCAAAGCAAATCTAATGATCTCCAAATCTATAACCTGAAGATACCAGTCAATTGCTTTTTCTAACATTAGGGAGTTTCAGCCTTAAGTCCAAGGGAGTAAATCACTTAAATCTGCTACAGGTGAGTTCAAGGCAAAGTTCAGTTCACTTAATGGAGTTTCCACATCAAACCCTTACGATATGGCCTATGACCAATGTTGTTCACCTTGAAAGGACAATTTCTAGAGGCTCAGTAGTGTACAAGGAGGTACCTGGAAAAAAAATCAGTGTTGTCCTGAGCGGAGCAGAAATCTCATAGTGCACATGTTTCCTGCTAGGTGAGCATCAAGCAACTTGCTTTGAGTTAGTGCATTCCGTGGTGTTGCCTGGGAAGGTTCTCTATGATCACAGTGAATTTTTTGTAAAAGAAGTTTTGCTCCAATCTCATTTTTTGTGATGCCCAATTTAAGAGAACAACTCTGGCTGTGAAATTATTTTTGCTCTTCAGGAAAAATGCCACAGAAACTGCTGCAATATTGAACACACCTTACAAGGACAGTACTATGGGAAAAACTCAAGTGTGCAAGTAGTTTTCTTGTTTTTAAAAAAGGTGAAATGTCAGTTGATGACAAACCTTGTTCTGGACGCCCCTCAACTTCCCAAATGGATAAAAATGTCGACTTGTTGTGCATTTTTAGCTTGTTACACCAGACTGTTAATCAAGTTTTCTATTTAGAATTTCTGAAAAGATTGTGTAATAGAGTGTGGCAAAAAAGGTCTGATCTGTGGCAGACAGGGTACTGGTTTTGCCACCACAACAATGCACCTGCTTAGGCAGCCACCTCAGTGCCAGTTTTGGGCAAAACACAGCATTCCTCTCTGATCCCACCACCTCACTCACCTGACCTCACTCTGTGTGACTTCTTTTTGTTTCCACGAATGAAGAGGGTCCTAAAAGGACAGTGATTTTAGGACATAGAAGAAGTGAAGAAAAAAAGCGATGGAGGTGCTGTCAGCCATCCAAACAGAAGAGTTTGAAAAATGTTTCCAAGAATTAAATGGCAGATATGACAAGTGTATTAAGTGTAACGGAGAGTAATAAGGTAATAAGGTCTTTGAAGGTAATAAGGTCTTGAAAAAAAATACATAGCTCTGAAAAAAAGTTCAGGTTTTTTGGGGGGTACTCCCTGTTATAGCACACATTCTGGGTCATCAAGGGCTGGAGAGAAACTAGGTCAAAAGTATTGAATTAGGGTTACTCTCTTCTTGGATTCTATATATGTACTGTTAAGCACCCCCCACCCCATGGGAAATTGTTCCTCCCAGTTTACCCACCAACAGTAATATAATTGCCTTTCTGAGACATGTATGACTTGCATTTTCTTTAAGACTAGTTTATCCCTCTTGTAGTTGTGTCTGTTGAATTGAGGTGATCTTAGTACAATTTGGTATGGCAGCAATTTATTAGTCTTGCCTTTCTGTCCCCTTCTTGAAAAACTGACCCTGAGGTGTGGTCCCCACATGATAGCGTTCTTTTACTTAGGTGCAAATCACTAGTTAGGGAAACATACCAACAAAGAGAAAATGCCATTGGAGTTACTACTAATGGAGAACTCTAGATTAATTTAGAGAACAATTCTAAAGGTAAATGAAAGTCCATTAGAGACTGCAGATATAGTCAGGAGTTGAGGCACTAAATCAGGCAGACTTGATTTTGATTTTTTTTATTTCTTATTAGAGTGATTGTGAGCAAATCACTAAACCTTAATGCCTCACAATGTAAAATGAAGATAATATTTGACTTAATAGCATTGGTGAGCATATTACACTTGACATACTTGTCTTCAGTTTTTTATAAACTTAATAATAGCAAAATTCCTGGCATTTAAGAAAAGTTAGCCAGTTATCAGCATTTTTATCATTTTATCGTCATTACCAACATCAGTGTCATCATTGTTGTCAATATCATTATTATTCGATCAATGTTTAATGTGGAAGTTTAGTTCCCTGAAAGTAATAAAGAATCATTGTGGGATTTTGAGCTAGGGTATACCCGAAAAATTTAGCAAAAACACTAATGAACAGTATTTAATGCAAGTCTAGTTTGCTGTGTAAATGCTGTTCTTTCTCACTCCTTTGTTTTGCAATTGCCTTAGACTCCTATCTCAGCTCTTCTCTTGAAGAAGGGTATGGTCCCTCTTGTGCTGCACATACTTTTTAGTATTTACTGCACTATTATTTCTCAGCATTTCATAAGTCCTGAAACTGTAATTTTTGGGAATCTCTCACCCTAAAGCCCCATTTCCTGATATAAAATAAAATAAATAATAAATTAAAAAGAGAAAGAACTAATGTAAAAATATAAAATGTGTAAATAGAGCTATATTTACACATATTGCCACATTTGATACCTAAGGTAATCCTTCAAGCAAGACTATACTGGGGCGAAATGTTAAGGGCATGCAACATAGCAGCAAGGGGAGCAAAGCAATAAAGTCCTTGGGGAATACCAAAATTAGACTTTGGGGCCAGGGTATGACACCCCATCAGACTCAATTGGAAAACATGCCCAAAGGTCAACAAACATACCTGGAAGTATTTATAGGCTTTTCTTTTTTGTTGTTGGTTTTTTGTTGTTTTGTTTGCCTCTGCCTTGTTTTTGTGCTTATTATTTGCTCTGCATGTCTACCTAGATAAGATAAGCAGGATAAATAATCCAGAGGGGAAAACAATGGGACCAATGGTTCCAGAGGGACATGGAAGGGGGGAGGCAGGGAAAGGAATTGGGAGTTAACAAACCCAGGGACAAGGGAACAATCAGTTATCTACAACTGATGGCAAGGAGGGCGCAGGATGCCTTGTAGGGCTCGATCAAGGGCAATGTAAATGAGAGTAATTACTGAAATCCAAATGAAGGCTGAAAATGATATTGGGAGAGGAGGGAAGTAGAAGGAAATAGAGGAAAGAACTAGGGGGCAAAGGGCATTTATAGAGGTCTAAATACAGGCATGTACATATGCAAATATATATATATATATATAAAATGATAGGGAAATAGATTTATGTACATATATTTATATGTTAAGTATTAAGGTAGCAGACAGACATTGGGCCTCTACTCAAGCACTCCCTCAATGCAAGAACACTTTGCTCTAATAACCTGGCATCCCATGATGCTCACCTTCCCAACATGATCACTGAAGACAAAATGGGTACATAAGCAAATATGGTGAAGAAAGCTTATGGTGTCTGGCTATCAAAAGATAGAGAATCTGGGGTCTTAAAGGCTTGAAGACAAACAAGCGGCCATCTAGCTGAAAGCCAACAATGTCCACATGGAAGAAGCACACCAGCCTGTGTGATCACGAGGTGTCGATGGAATCATGTATCAGGCATCAAAGACCTAGAACAAAAAATCACATCAATGTGAATGAGGGGGAGTGCAGAGTGGAGACCCAAAGCCCATCTGTAGACAATTGGACATCCCCTTACAGAAGGGTCACAAGGAAGAGACGAGTCAGTCAGGGTGCAGTCTAGCACCGATGAACCATACAACTTTCCTCTAGTTCTTTAATTCTTCCTCCCCCCACCACTATCATGACCACAATTTTACCTTACAAATCCAGCTAGACCAGAGCATGTACACTGGTACAGATAAGAACACTCACAACACAGGGAATCCAGGATAGATAAACCCCTGGCATCAGCTCTTTTTTCCCCTCCCTCCCTCATGAGCCCTTGATAATTTATAAATTATTATTTTTTCATATCTTACACTGACCGATGTCTCTCTTCACCCACTTTTCTATTGTCCATCCCCCAGGGAGGGGGTCATAGGTCATTGTGATCAGTTCCCGCTTTCTATCCCCACCTTTCTCTTACCCTCCTGGTATTGCTACTCTCAGGTGGGTCCTGAGAGGTTTATCTGTCCTGGATTCCCTGTGCTTCCAACTCTTATCTGTACCAGTGTACAATCTCTGATCTAGCCGGATTTGTAAGGTAGTATTGGGATCATGATAGTGGGGGACAGGAAGCATTAAAGAGCTAGAGGAAAGTTGTATGTTTCATCGTTGCTACAGTGCGCCCTGAAAGGCTCATCTCCTCCCCATAACCCTTCTCTAAAGGGATGTCCAGTTGCATACAGATGGCCTTTGGGTCTCCACTCTGCACTTCCCCTCATGATTTTTGTTCTGGGTCTTTGATGCCTGAAACCTGATCGCATTGACACCTCATGATCATACAGGCTGGTGTGCTTCTTCCATGTGGGCTTTTTTTCCTTCTCAGCTTGATAGCTGCTAGTTTATCTTCAACCCTTTAAGACTTCAGACTCTATATCTTTTGACAGCCAGGCGCCATCAACTTTCTTCACATTTGCTTATGCGATCATGTCGGGAAGGTGAGCATCATGGAATTCCAGGTTATTAGAACAAGGTGTTCTTGCCTTAAGGGAGTACTTGAGTAGGGGCCCAATGTCCATATGCTCCCTTAATTTTTAGCATATAAATATGAGTACAGAGATCTATTCCCCTCTCATTATATATAAATATATTTAGATATGTACATGCCTATATTTAGACCTCTATAAATGCCCTTTGCCCCCTAGTTCTTTCCTCTATTTCCTTTGACTTTGTTTTAAAATGTGTTTTTGAGCTTTGTGATGAACTCAAAATGTTTTTAAATCAGAAAGCAAGACTGCAGAAAATAGCTTACTTGGTTGCCATCTTTGCCATCTTGAATGAGTTAAATGTATCACTGCAAAGACCTTGATTTGTCTGCTTTCTTTGAGGAACATGACATTGAAACAGACAAAAGGATTATGATGATAATTTCTTTGATAGAACACTTGCACATGCTTGCAGATGACATTTCATCGTACTTTCCAAATCTACCTGACACCCCATTGGCACTTGCCAGAAGCCCGTTCACAAAGTTGGAGATGTTCGTGAGACAGCACAAAAGGAGTTCATTGAACTTATTAACAGTGATGCGGTGAGAACTGATTTCTCAAGTGTTTGCAGTTATATCCTGTTCTGTCTGAGACTGTGTTGCACCTTCTTCTTCCATTTCCAACAACATATCTTTGTGAAACAGGGTTTTCCAGCTTGTTGGTTATCAAATCTAAATACAGAAGCAGACTTGCTCTGGAAAATGATCTTCATTGTGCTCTTGCAAACACTGCCCCAAGAATTTCTGATCTGGTGAGAAACATGCTATCTCAATCTTCGCACTAATGTTGGCTTTTTAGGCATACTGTTGCAGAGTGTAGCAATGTAGTTTACTGTTGTTATATTAAGACTGTTACCCATGCTACAGCATGCTTCAAGACCAAATTTCATTTATTTGCAATTAGAAATAAATATTTCACAATACATAATTACATATTTTTTATTATCACTATGCTTTAATTATGTTCTATTTGTAATAGTGAAAATACATCCTGCATATCAGATCTTTACATTACAATTCATAGCAGTAATAAAATTACGGTTATGAAGTAGCAACAAAAATAATTTTATTGTTAGGTATCGCCACAATGTGAGGAACAGTATTAAAGGGTCACAGCATTAGGAAGATTAGGAAGAAACACTGGACTTGAATATACTGGACTTCCAAATCCAGGCATTTCCCACTGTGCTTTTACATAATAAATATGAATCTCTTCCATACTTTCACTCCACCACCACACTGTAGTAGCTTAACCACAGAGATCACATTCATTCTGCAGAAAACAAGTGTCACAGAATTTTCCTCAGCAAAACCTATGGTTTTAGATCAACTGAGTTCAGTTTTTCCCCCCAAGTGGATATAAGGGCATTTTTTGTGTTTAACATCAATTTTTCTTTATTTTTAACTTTTAACTAGAGTGTTACATACATAGTATAAAAATACACAAAATTGAGTAACTATATTACTATAAGGGGCACGGTTTTTTTAGGTCAGGAAACAGAATATTTGTAGCACAGCAGAGGCCCTCCTACTGTCTTACTGCCACTATCTCCTCCCTGCGCCATAAGGCTTGATATATCATTGTTTGACATATTTTTAAAGCATAATCAGATACAATTGATGTGGTAGAAGCTATTTTTATGTATGTGATAACTGATAACCCAAAAGAAAAATATGTAACAAAAAATGTAAGCTTTTTATCAGAAAAGGCCATCATGATTGGTAAAATAGAAGATTAGTTGAAATACAAAAAAATGCTTACTGAGTTGGATTACATAATAGCTACAGCAATAGACTTAAACATACCAATGATCATGAAGATAGCTCATCCCAGATCACTGTTTTATATAAACTGTTATACATAATTTTCCCCTGAGATTTATGAACAAGTTTTTTTTCCTTCTTTTCAGCCTTTACTTCTGATGTTGACAAGCAATTTTTGAACTCTAAATTGTAGTCCTGTTGTTATGCCCAACATTTATCCTTTTGATGTAGAAGAAATTTAAACTCATATTGCCCACCAAGATGTTGAGAAATGTCATTATGACTAGGTTTTTCTTCAAGGGGACATGCGTCAGTGTCTCTCTAAGTAACTCCCTGATGGAGTGAAGGCCTGTATGTTCATTCTCATACTGGTACATGAGAGTGCACGCATATAACACACACACACGTGGGCCGGTAATGGAAGATATTTATTTTCGAGGGTTTCCTTGGAAAGTTCTGGAACAGTTGAAGTTTAGAACAATGGGGCACTATACCCAACTGGTGGGATTCTATTAGCAAATCATTTTGGAAATAAAATGTAAAGCCTCATTTTGTTGACATTACTATTGGAGTCACCATTGATTTCCAACCTGTTTTAATGCAGAAATATTTCTACTTGTCTGATTATGTAAATTCTTCCCCACTAATATCTTTGTAAAATTCCTTTTTGTTTTGGCTCATTTATTTCACCCAGCTCTGTTTTTGACTTCTTCCTTGAACACAGACTTTCTTTGCAGCTAAGAGGAGAACAAACACCTGCTTTCAGCAGTCATCAACACCTGCCATGTCCCCTGGTGGTTCCCAGCAAACTCTAGAAATAAAGAAAATATGTGTGAAAACATATCCCAGAATTCCAAATAAATTTCTGGGAAAAAATTCTCCACAGATCTCTCTTGTTATGTTGGACTCCGGGTAAATTCTTCCCCAGTGGACAGATTTGACCTTCTACAGTCTGCTTTTGGTTATTGCAATTGTTTTACATGGCGAAAGTGATTACTCTGACTTAAAATCTCATAATGCAAATAGTCATTTGAGATTGCTAAACTCAAGAATATTATTCCAATATTATTCTCACAGAGGTGCATGCTCACAAGTATTTAAGAAGTAGAATAAATAATTACAATGAAACTTCACTTGTACAATGCAATAAAGAGATTGCAATTGGTAATGAAATCTCCATGTGATATTTTCTTAATCTCTTCAATTTACTGGGCAGCAGAATTTCCCAGACTCTGTTGGTTCTTCTGTGTGAATTAGTGATAGTCTGTATGAGTGTTTAAATGAGCAGTGATCAACAATCAATGAGTGATCAACAACATGTAAAATGCTTCCCTGAAGTTAATGCATATAATACATATTTATATACATATGCACATAATATATACACAGGTATATACAGCATATATATACAAAATAGTGTAAGCTATCCACAAATATGTCATCCAAGAACATTGCTAACAATAGACCAAAGTTGAGTTAGGACTTCCATCCAGCATGCTGAGTATTTCTGTACTTGTTTCCCTTTATGGAACACCCATCATTTCTTCTCCCACTCTGTCTTGCTTTATTCATTTATTTACACACTCATTTATTTACTGAGACTAGATTGTTCAAGAGTTAAGTGCTCACTGCTAACAAAGAGACCATAGTTCAAACCCCTGCGAGGAGTTCCATGGAATAAAAGACCTGGTGATCTGCCCTTGTGAAGGGTATAACTTAAGAAATCATACAGGGCAGTAATACTATTTTGATAAGAGCCAGTATGAATCTGAATCTATTTGAGAATATAGAACTTATTTATCTAATCATTGAATTACTTGTCTATTTACTTATGCTGTAGAATATAACAATCTATATAGGACGTGTATAGATTGATACGTCCTCATTGGCCTGCTTCAGGTACACTAAGCTCTGGTGTATATGGGAGTAGACATCCAAAGAAAACAACTCATAGACAGCAAACATTTTAACTAAGTCAAACAAACTTAGAAACGAGTCATCTGTGGAACAAAGGTGCTGAAGAATTTGCCTCAAAATGAATTTGTGATGTAAATCTCTGCATTGAAGGGTAGGTTTTTATTGGAAACCTTGCACACTTCTGCTTTTTGTAGATATGTCTTTTAGTGTGCTGGCGGCTGTTTCCTCCTTGCTTGGAATCACACTAAAAGCAGCTTTAAGAGAGTTCAATCCCAGTTATTGGTTTTAACAAGTTTTGGCGAACCTTTATTCTCTAGTGATATGTAGAAATTAGCGCCTTAAAATTTCAGTTGAGATTTGGTATCTTAGTGAATTATTTTTCTTGAGATTTAGCCATCAACATGACCTTAAAACAGTGATCAAACAAGGGTTTATCTAAGGGGACTTCAAAAGTTGGTGGGAAAATAGATCTAAAAGATAATGAAACTTTTCCAGGAGCTCTTTGAATACATCTGGTATATGAGTCTCATGTTAAAATAATCAACCTAGCTTATGTAAGATTGTAGCCACAACTGCTATGAATAGTTTAGTATATTCACCAAGGGCTCTCAATTTATTAATACTGATATTATCACAAATATTTCTTAAACTGATTTTCAAACATAAAGCCATAAGTTTAGATTCATACAACATTTGTTTTGGGTAAACACACAGATAGCTAAGGTTTGGTGCTATTAGGGAAAGGCAAAGACAAAATGAAATCTGTTACTTGAAAGTAACTCAGCATACAACTAAAATGTTTATACAAGAAGTTTTCATCATTGTGGGTGTGTGTTTATTTTTTGGCCATTCTTGTCCTGCTGCTTCTGAATAATTAAAGATAAACCTTCTCTAGACTACAGACAGTTCAGTTAAGCTAAAATCTGTTTACTTTCATGATTTTCTTGGAGTTTTGACATAACAGACTGAGAGAGCATATTGCTTAATGTTGAAAATAGAAATATAAGCATTTCATTCAATTTTCCAGACATAGCATTTACTTTAGGTGACCAATCTATAATGAAAGAAAGGTGTGCCAGTGTGCTTATGGAAAATCAGCAGATGTGTATAGACTTATTTGACAGGCGCCATCCCAGTTTATTTAATACATAAAAAAGCATATTTTCTTGTCTCCTGAATTAATCTCTAATCTCTTCAACCCCATCTGTATGCAACTGGAAAGCTAATTTACTAAGTTTCTTAAATTCAGTCTGTTGCATAGGTGGATAAAGGGAAATAGCAACAGCCAATTTGTGACTTTGGATGTGTAACTTACCTAAAAGGATGTTCTTAGTCTATTTGAAATTGAAATGTGAAGTTTTGGAAATACATCTACAGAATTTTTTACCAAATTTGACTTCACTTTGTTTTGTTTTGAAATAAATTGTTTTTTGTTGTTGCCTCTGTTTGTTTATTTGGGGAAACTTAATTCTACTTTAGTAAATTGGAGAAAATAGTATTCTTCTAAATATTTAATTGTGTACATTCTTTATCATTGAAATAACCAAGTTTTAGACTTTACCTTTAACTCAAACACTTGCCTATAGGGCAACACAGAAAATAAATGTTAAATTTGATTCAAATTCCTTACATATACATATCTACTCATATTTTAATTTTTATGGTCAGTGAATTGTATCGATTTATCTTTTTGTTGCAAACATCACCTATTTTCCTGTTTCCAAATTTTAACTTAAAGGTTTTTCTTTGTAATACAGCTTATTTTAATTGCCTTTATATTAAAAACTCAGGAGGTTTTTCACCACCATTTACAGATCTTTATATGGTGCAATTTGCTCTTGGCTATTAAACAAAAGCTTGGTTCCCAACCCGTGTGCTGTGGTAGATCTGGTGATCTTCTCCCTCTGGAACAGTGGTTCTCAACCTGTGGGTCGCGACCCTTTGGGGGTCAAACGACCCTTTCACAGGGGTCGCCCGATTCATAACAGTAGCAAAATTATATTTGTGAAGTAGCAATGAAAATAATTTTATGGTTGGGGGCTCACCACAACATGAAGAACTGTATTAAAAGGTCATGGCATTAGGAAGGTTGAGAACCACTGCTGTAGAGTATAGCAAGAAAATGCTATGAAGTATAGCAAGAAAACTCATGGAGTCACCATGAATCAGAATTGACTGGATGACAATGGATTTTCTGAGTGGGAGTTCAGTTTACCACAATACCTAATGATATTTTTATATATATTTTTCACTGGCCAGCTAGAATAGAATCAAATTAAATTGTCTCCCTGGCTCTGGGCTCTAACTCTGTGCTCTGTTCTAATGATCTTCAATTACTGGGTTAAAACTGTTTTGACTGGTGACCTCTGACAGAGATTGTGTGTTCATCTTTAGTATATTGTTGTAACCAACCTGCGTATATTTGGGCGACATGGCAGCACATGTGCAAAACTTTATGTATAACTCTGCAAATATTAAAAATGATCCAAAAATAGAAACATCTCTTGGGGAGTTTCTCCTCTTGAAAAGTTATGTGTATTTTAATACACATATATACGCAGGTACATATTAAAGGTTTAGCTAAAACAGTAGCATCAACATATATATGAATATAGGCCATAGATGCTTTAAGATAAGAAAAGTGAATTGCATTTGAATTTTTTTTTTTACTTTGTTGTTTAAGGAATTTATGACATGGTCAGCAGAGAAGTATTTTACAATTTGAGACTAAGCAACAGTATAATGTTTCAGTATGGAATTTTTTAAAAGCACCCATTCAAGAAAAGAAATAAAAATGTATTGCATTATATGTGCAGTTTTCCACCCTTCCGATGATTTTCTGTGCTCTTCTTCCTCATTACAGTCTGTTTTCTTGTATCGCCAGCAATTCTGAGATGGTTGTAAAATCCTCCCCACTTTCTTTTCTCAGCTTTCTTTGGCTCTTTGTCTCCTTATCAAATGAACTTACTTAATGGAAACCCATTCTCAGATTTCTCAGCTTTGTGCCAACCACAATGAAAGTTATCAGGTAGGCAAAAATAAAAAGGAGTGCAAGAAGCCAGCAGACCAACGGTATCAAATGATTCATTGGGTGAATGTTGTCACTCACACAACCCAAATCTGAAAGTTAATTAAAATGTTAGTTATATGTTTATATCCTAATTGGGATTTATTATTATTATTATTTTATTATTGGTCATATAGAACAATTCAGAAATTCAATCTGCTTCAAAAGTATTTCTCAAGAGCTAAGCAGAGGATAATTTAGAAATAAATGTTTTTTAGTTGAAATTTAATGTCAGTTCCCAGGCCTGTGGGCCTGGCTGTCACGGACACATTACATAATCTCAGCTGAATCAATTATTTCTCAATGCTTCATGTCCTTCTATGCTAAGTATACAGGATTTTGGACTTTATCATCTCCAAAGCCTCAGGTATAAAATTCTATGGTTCTCTCTAAATCTGCCATGAACAAAGAATTTCTAGGAAAGCAATGTATGTCCTTTGTTGCACTTTTTTTTTTTGAAGCCAAAAGGAGATGAATTCTGGGTGAGACAGTAGAATAGGCAGAGACTCATATCCACCATCAGGCTAAATGTCCATTCTTGGTGTTTAATGCCCTAAAGTACCTTGATCTCTTATGGAAGCAGGCTTCTCATGAGTTGGGTCATGATTTATTTCAGTCTAGAGAGTACAATAAACAGCTCACTATCAGGTACCTTATTATCAAACTTTGAGCCTTTCTGTAGCTTTATAAGCAGGGCTGCAGAACCTTTTTCTGCCAAGGGCTTTTTGGATATTTATGGAATCGTTCATGAGCCATACTAGTCAAACATTTAATGAACTCATCCCTAATGAGATGACAGGAACTGCTTCTTCTTGGTAGGCTTGTGAGGGTAGTTGGTACTGATTATTTCATTGGCCTTAAACAGCTTGTAAGCCAAGCAATTCCCACCCTTGGTGGCAGAATTCTTGACCACTGAGTAGGACACCTGGGTTCAGTTGCTGGGCAATGAGCCTGAAGCACAACCACCATTCATCTGTCAGTGAAGGCTTCCACATTGTTGGCATGCTAAAGAGGTTTCACTGGAACATTTAGACTGAGGCAGACAAAGACAGTCCAGCAAAAAAAAAGACCAGGCAATCTATTACTAAACTTGAGCCAATAAAAATGGTGAGTCACTGCAATCCAATCCTGTTGTGCATGGGGTTATGAGTCAGCAATGCCAAAATGCAACTGACATTAAGGAGCACATTGGAGATTATTTAATAGTTGATTTTAGTTTGGTAATATTTAGTCCTTGGGATCTTGTCTACTTTAAAAACCCTGTCTGACTTGTTAACATTTAGAGTGATTGGTTGGACATTTAAATCCACCTGCTACTCCATGGAGAAAGATGAAATGGCTTACTACCATAAAAATTTAAATTGTCTGAAACCCTGTTTAAGGCCAATGAATCAGAATCAATTAGATAGCAGTTGTTTTTTTATTTGTTTGTTTTTAAAAGTAAAAAACATTACTAGAAAAGGCTACATAAGTTCTTACTGAAAGGAGATCAGTCCATAAAGTAAAAGTCAAGCTGCCTAGGGAGTATGGAGATCCTGGATATCAGAAAGCACTTGAAATAGTTACACTTCTCTCAAGCTTAACTCTCACGGGGATTGCTGACTTAGCATCACCACATCTAATTTGTCATGAAAAACCAGAGAGCCCAGTTTTTAAACATATAAACTCTTTATAATCAAAGTTTAACCCACTGCCATCAAACCAATCCTAATACATGGTAACCCTGTCTTGGGTATCCATACTGTAAATCTTTGTTGTTGTTAGGTGCTGTTGAGTCAGTTCTGACCAATAGCAATCTTTTTAATATAAATAATATTGTTGGGTTTTTTGACAGGTTTTATAACATTTCATCTTATACACAACAGAAGGAAACACTGCCTGATCCTGCACCATCCTCACAATTGTTCCTAAGCTTGAGCCCATTGTTGAAGCCACAGTGTCAAGCTATCACTTGTCTGCTTGTTTGTCCTACTGTGGTGACTTATGTGTTTCTGTGATGCTGGAAGCTATGTTACTGGTATTTCAATGCCACAAGTGTCACCCAGTGTGAACTTGTTTCAACAGAGCTTCCAGACTAAGAACAAATAACGAAGAAGCACTTGGCTCCCCACTTCAGAGGAAGTCGCCACTGAAATTTTATGCGTAGCCTCAAAGAATTTTCAAATACTGAAAGCATAAACAAAGGAAACAGAACATTGCTGGGCATACTGTTGGCAAATAGTCCCCTCAAGTCTGAGGGCACCAAAAATCAGTTTCTTAGAAGAAACTGATTTCTCAGAATGGGGATGACGTTTTAACCTCCAATTTAGCACCATGAAGCCTAACTGGCAACATAAAAGTTTGTAATTAAACTTTAGGAACAAGGAATTTTGCTCACTGATCTCTGCACACCATGAATTTCAAAATTGTCTGAAATGTTCAGATTATTTCCTTAACCTTTATATTTTTTCTAATAAATACAGAGATAGAAGTTGATCTTGAGGTGGATTTTTCTAACATAGGACAATATTAAAATTTTGGATTTGCAGTTAGCAAACTGATTATTTTTCCAGGATCATTCATGGCATCGAGACTGTATGATTGGGTGATTATTATTTGAAGGACATAGAGTTATTAAGTCTTAATAATCAAAGTTTTTAAGAATTATTTTAATGGGGCTTGTATAGCTCATATCGCAATCCATACATACATCCATTGTGTCAAGCACGTTTGTATATATGTTGCCATCAACATTCTCAAAACATTTCTTTCTACTTGAGCCCTTGGTATCAGCTCATTTCCCCCTCTCCCCCAACCTCCCTCCCTCATGAACCATTGATAATTTATATACGTTTTTTTTCATGTCTTGCAATGACCACTGTCACCCTCCACTCAATTTTCTGTTGTCTGTCCCCCAGGGAGGGGAATATGTATAGATCATTGAGTTCCTTCCCCACTTCTCCTTCCATCTTCCCATTCCCCTCCTGGTATTGCTACTGTCATTATTGGTCCTGAAGGGTTTATCTTCCCTGGATTCCCTGTGTTGTGAGCGCTCTTATCTGTAGCAGTGTACATGCTCTGGTCTAGCTGGATTTGTAAAGTAGAATTGGGGTCATGATAGTAGGGGTCAGGAGGAAGCATTAAAGAACTAGGGGAAAGTTGTATGTTTCATCGGTGCCATAGTGCACCCTGAACAGCTAGTCTCTTCCTCATGACCCTTCTGTAAAGGAATGTCCAATTGTCCACAGATGGGCTTTTGGCCTCCATGCCACTTGCCCTTATCCACATTGATATGATTTTTTGTTCTGGGTCTTTGATAGCTGATACCTGATCCCATCGACACATCATGATCACACAAGCTGGTGTGCTTCTTCCATGTGGGCTTTGTTGCTTCTCAGTTAGATGGCCACTTGTTTATCTTCAAGCCTTCAAGATCCCAGATGCTATATCTTTGGATAGCCAGGCACCATCAGCTCTTTTCATCACATTTGCTTTTAATAATCAAAGTTTTAAACCTGGAGCAAGATGGCAGTTCTTGGACTTTGGTTCAGCTCTCTTGCTTAGAAGGTGCTCAATGAATGATGACCTGGTCTACCCTCTATTTACTACTTTAATGTCCTCCTTGCTTTCTTATGCCCTGTATTAATTTTGTAAGCATGGTTCTGCCTCTTGAATCCATGTTATTGAAAGTTTTGCCCTATCACCAGCCCTGTTTTTTGTGTAAATAGAATTCCATCACTGAAGAGTATAATTTGTATACATGAACAATTCAAGTATTACAGTATGAAGCTGGTCTGTACTTGTGTAATTTCTTTTTCTCAACAATGCTTAAAATTCTATAACATTGGCTAAATTAATGGCATTATCAATAAAATTATCTTATGCCCTAGGTGATAACTGATAATGTTCTGTATCATAAAATTATAATGATGTCTCTACAATGAACCAGAGACATATATAATCATAGATAGATGAATGGATTTGGGGCTCACACTCCATTCTAGTCCTAATCTAAGAACAATTAAATTCTTGCATGGCTCTGATCAGTGATGCACACCTTCATGAAGAGATTACTATGGAGTGCTCTATTGAAGGGTAGTGAAGAAACCAGATAGTATCTAACTATCAGAAAGAAAATTTTCTGTGGTCTTACAGGGTTATCTTCAAAACATCAACTAAGTCCACATGGAAGAAGCAAACAGGCTTGTGTGATCCAAGAACTTGCAATAATAAAGCCAAAATCTGAAGGAGAGAATAGTATCAGAGCTTAAATTCAGAACACAGAGTTTGCAAAAATCTTTCAATGACAGTGAAAGTGCAAAATCCATTTGCGGGCTCCCCTCATGACTTAAACTTCTGGTGAATTCTCTTTGACCATAGAATGTGAATAGCCTTGCTATCATACAAAAAACATTGTAAAGTTGATTATGGAAAATGCAATTAGGTTAAAATTTAATAATGTGTAATTTGTTCTTCTTTTTGACCAATTTTAAGGTTGTTTCAGTTTCTAATATTTTCTTGTTTCTCTTTGAAGTTTTTCTATGTATTTTTTCTAGTCGTTATTTTGTTTGCTTGATATGATTTTGCAAAATGTGTTTTGATTTTTATGGTTTTTTTTGTTTATGAAATTCAGGCAATGTAGATATATAGAGACAGTAACTGGATAGGGATATAGCAGGGAAGGATGGGGAAATGGGGAGCTAACAAGAATGTGTATGAGAAGAAAATTGTTCTGAAATTGATTGTGGTGATGATTGCACAGATTTTCTTATCCGATTGAATGATTAAATTGTATGAAATGTGAATTATAAGCCAATGAACTATTTAAAAAAAAAAAGGTCACTGAACACATTATTTTAATATCTCATGGCATGACTTTCTCATATTGGAACATCAGGTGCATGTCTTTTATATAAATTGAATGACAGAAGAAACAATTCTATACAACCAATTACTGCATGGCTGAGAAGATATTGTAGAAAGCCTCATTCTCCTGATGATTCATGTGCCCTGGGCCAATGCTACATTACAGATGTCTATTTCATTCCTTAATGCCAGGAAAAACTCCTTCCTTAACTAAACCTTGGAGTGGATTTTAACCTATTAATAATGAAACTTTGTTCACATACTGGTTTTTTCAACTATACTTTGAGATACTAGCCTTTTTATAGCCCTTTCAGCAGCACCTTTAGGAGAGGGCAGCAAGCTTTTTCACAGGGATCCATGTAATCTACTTGCACTTCAACCAAAACTACTTGGTATTAGGTTTCATAGTAACTTGTTGGTTATGTGAAAGAGGCAAACATTATTTTTCAGACACTCACTAATGTAGTCAATTATATTTTCTGTTTTATATTGACTGCCAGGAAATTAAAAAAAAATCTCTCTATATAAATTTGTCTTTCCCTTAGTCTAATTTAGTATCATAACATTGTTTTTATATACTTATGCTTTTCTAGATTATTTTGAAAATTCTTAAAAGTCAGTTTCAAATCTATATAGAATAAGTTTGGAATTGATAAATGAAGCACAAGAGCAATTATCTATTCATTAAAGAAATGTACATTGCAACAACACTATGTACCATGACCTAAACCCTATCCAATCTATAAGGAATAATGCTTATAAAATTAATATTGCTTTCTAAGTTAATTATTTGAGATTGAAAAATATTTCTCGTGGAGAATAGCTATAATTGATTAGAATCAATGCAGGCATTAGGTTTTGATATGTTGGAAAGAACATCTCAATTAGAGTTGGCAAGCATGTTAAAATGCTGATTCCTGGGTGTACCTCAGCCATACATAGTGAAAATCTCAGAGGTGAAATCCAGAGAGATTTAAATGTTTACAAAAGTCCTTCAAGTGATAATAACATGCACTAATGGTTGTTTCTTTGGTGAAAAGATCACTGAGCTAGGAGTCATAGAAAGAATTCCACACTGTGGAATGGATAAAAAATAGGTCATATTTAACTATATTTCTTAATTACTATCATGTAGACAATAATAATAAAATATTTACATTTTTCTCATTCATATATTAACAAAAGGTGGTTTGTATTCATCTACACAATAAAGGAAGAAATAAATAGAAAATTAATATAAATTTTATTTAAGAATATGATCTATTCCCTCTGAAGAAATCAAAGACATTTATTGATATAAGGAAGATGATGAGAAAATATAGATTGTAGTATAGAATGAAAGTTCTGGATTTTGTTCCTAATCTGAGGTCCTTCAAAGGGTAAAACTTCTAGTTCTTAGTACAGTGCCTCAGTGATCTGTTGAGTTGTATTAAATTGATGTAGGAAAAAATGTCAAGGTCAAGTTGTGTCTTTTTTTCCCCTGGTTATAAAGAAGCTTGCCTGTAATCTCCTGTTTTATGTGAATAATTTATTTTACATAAGTTGAATACTGTTTAAACAAGCCAAGTATCACATTCCTTTGGTCTGAATAACTATAAAGGACATACTTTAAAGTAAACTAATTAAGAATTGTTTTAAAAATGTCTGTATTTTAGAAGGTGAGAAATCATGAGATAGGAAGTGTTGTCTGGGTAAAGTAAACTAACTTGAAAGCCAGTGAGAATATTTATTACCAGCCAACCCTCTCTCAGTGTGGTCTGACAGGCAACCTGAACACAGATAGTGCTTACGCTGGAAGCAAAGGGTTTGGGGAGGGAAAACGGATGTAATTTGATTCTTTCATTTATATTGCAAATGTATTAACTGTAAAATATAAAAGGGTTATCCAGCTACCATAGTGTATGCCTATGTTAATACTGAGATGCAAAAACTGAATTCTTCCAGACTACCATGGGCCTGGCCATTTGAATGTTAAATATGGGTAATAATTACAGTGATTTACACTCAAATATTTAGAAAATGTTCAAATATTTAGAAAAATCCTAACGAAAATCCTTTGTACATTGCCCAAGCTCCAAATAAGGACTTTTGTAAATGTCATTTGTGAGCCTAGAGCCTTCTTTTCTGGCAAGAGAAACATACCACTTTTGCTGAATATTTTCAATTTGCAATATATTTTCACTTGGGAGACAATTGATTTTGGAGGGGAGGGCAGGAGGAATGGGCTTTTTCAGGCTGTCTAGGTCACTTCTGAGTATCACATGACGTGGCTTAGGGTTTGGCAAGTCACAAAGAAGCTGAAACTTCATTGTTTGAGCATTCCCTTGTATCATGCCCACTTTTATTGATTTATTTTTTTTTAATTATTATTTTTAAAATTATTTTTGTCTGTTATTTTTTTCTTTTCTATTTGAAATTTATCAGATTCACAGAGCACTCCACTCACTGAAAACATAATCCTATTTATTACCATGACTAGGCTGACACAAGTACTTCTCTGATTTCATAGTATCAGAACTCACACGTCACTCACCACTTGGATTGATCTGGTGTATATTACTCAGGTCAACTGGTAGCTGGAAAGGGATCTTCTAAATCTACTGTAGTTCATTTGCCCTCCTTTATTCTGAAGGAATATTAAGATCTAAGCAAGGAACAATAGAATAACTTTTTTTTCCTTCACTGTTTGTGTGTGTGTGTGTGTGTGTGTGTGTGTGTGTGTGATCTCAGTCATCTCTGATTGTTCCCAAATATTTAGTTCTAGTGCCCAGGTGGTATTTTGGTTGAAGACGAGAGGGAGAGGAATACTGGCTCTACTCTGAATAGAAAACCTTGACATTGAAATTGTTCTTTGATTTTCCACTGTACTAGTAGAGGGGCAGTGAAAAAGAAAAAAGCCCCTAATGAGATGGATTGACACAATGGTTGCAACAATGAGCTCAGGAACAGGAACAATTGTGAAGATGTCACAGGACCAGGCAAGGTTTTCATTCTGCTTGCATAGGGTCGCTATGGGTAGGAACCAGATAGATAACACTTAACAACAATAACTAGTAATTTTTGAAATTGTGCATGTTTAAGTAGATGTTTAAACAGACTCTCACTAAGGGTCACAGTTGGAACTCAGGCATAATGAGGCATAAATCATTTGCACTCTGCTTGCTCCACCAGACATTTCCAACAATAAGAAGAATACTAAGCATTACCCAAGATCAAGCCATAAGAATCAGTCCTTTGAGCAAATTTTAAATGGGATTCTTTAATTATCTTACCATCTATGTTTCTTTAATAAATTCTCTGTCATAGGCCTTTGTCCCTCCATCTCTAAAACAGAAATATTGGAATAGATTATGGCTCTCATAATTTACCATTCTGGTGTGGATGTAGAAGTACTTTGAAAAGTTGTTTTTATTATTATTAGTGTGAATTTTATTATTATTATTCGTATGAATTAAATGGGGGTTTGCATTTACATCCTTGATTTTGATTGCTGTTTCTATGGGCTTTGATTATGGATCAAGAAAAATGAAACCATGGCAACTTTATTATTTATAAATTATGATATTGGCTTCTTGGTTCTGATGTGAGAAATTTTTTTTATGTTGGGAAGTAATTCATACTGAAGCTATAAGCTTTGTTGTCAATAAGTGCTTTGATTTTTCTTTACTATCAGCAAGCAAGCTTGTATCATCTGCATAATTCAGATTGTTAATGAGCATTTCTCCAATCTTGATGCAGTGTTATGCTTAATCTAGTCTAGTTTTTCAGATTATTTGCTGTGTGCAGATTGAAGAATGGTGAAAGAATATAATCTTGACGCACACGTTTCCTGATTTTGAACCATGCAGAATCCCCTTGTCATGTTCTAGACTTCTGCCTTTTGGTCTATGTCCAAGTTACCCATGAGCACAATTAAGTTTATGTAAGGAATTACCATTCTTTGCCATGCTATCCATAGTTTGTTATGAAGCACACAGTCAAATTTATTTGTGTAATCAATAAAACATAAGTAAACATCTTTTTAGTGTTTTCTGATTTCAGCCCAAATTTACCTAACATCAGTTTATCATTCCTTCCATGACCTCTTTTAAATCTGGCTTCAGTATATCATTCCTTCCATGACCTCTTTTAAATCTGGCTTCAATTTTTTCCAGTTCCAGTTCCAGTTGCAAAAAAAGTTGCAACTATTTTTGAATGTCTTAGCAAATGTTTACTGGCATGTTATATTAATGCTATTGTTCAATAACTTCCACATTCTGTTGGGTCACCTTTCTTTGGAATGGCTAATTAAATGTGTGGCTTCCTGTCCAAATTTCTTGACGTAGAGGAGTGAGTAGAGAAGAGAGGTGCATCCATTTGTTGACACATTTCAATTGGTATTCCACCAATGTGCAGCTTAAAATTTTTCTTTTAATATCATATGGTACTTCCTAAAATAATCGAATGTCAAGCAATTCTTTTTGATGGACTGGTTCTGCATATTACTTCCATATTCTTTTTGAACATCATCTGATGTTTTGCTTATAGGATCCTTCAACACTGTAACTTGAGGCTTGTGTTTTTTCCTTCAATTCTTTCCATTTAAAACTGTCAAACACATGTGTACTACCATTTTGATTTTCAAACTCCAAATATTTGCACATTTCATTAGAATAATGTATTTTGTCTTCTTTAGCTGCTCTTTGACATTTTCTGTTCAGTCCTTTTACTTAATTATTTTGTTCCCTTAAGTTACTGCAAGTTAAAGGGCATGTTCCAGAATTTCTCTGACATCCATAGATTTTTCTTCCCACCTTGTCTTTTTAATGATTTTTTGCTTTCTTCATGTATGGTGTTCTTGAGATCATCCTCAAACTCATCTAGTGTTCAGTGCATCAAATTTATCCTTGACACGTCCTTTGAGTTCAGATGGGATAAGCTCAAGGGCATACTTTGGCTCTTAAGACTAGGATGAATTTTCTTCAGTTTCAACTTGAATATTTTTTATGAGAAACCGATAGTCTTTTGTGCAGTTGGACCTTGGCCTTGTTCTGACTGACAATATTGAGCTTCTCTATAGTTTCTCTCCACCGGTGTAGTTACTTTGATTCCTGGTTATTCCAAACAATGAGGTCCATTGGGTCACATTTTATGTTGTTGAAAAGCAGTGTTTACTATAAATAAGCCATTTGTCTTGTAAAATCAATCATGATACCACTGGTACTGTTTCCATGACCAGTGCTATATTTCACAACTATTGATTCTTCATCTTTGCTTCCAAATTTTTTCATTCCAATCACCAATAATTGCCAGTGCATCTTGATTGCATGCTTGGTCAATGGCAGCTCACAGAAATTGGCAGAGAATTTTTAATATTCTTTGTCTTTAGTCATTGGTGCATATATTTGGATAATAGTTATATTGAATGATAGTTATACTCATTGGTCTTCCTATAGGGATAAAGTTATTATTTTTCTATCACTGACCGCATTGTACTTCAGGATAGCTCTTGAAATGTTCTTTTTGGCAATGAAGACAACAACATCTTTTCTTTTCAATTTGTCATTCCTAAAATAGTATACTACATGATTATTTTATTCAAAATTCAAATACCGGTCCATTTTAGCTCACTTATACTTTACTTACAGTACCAATATTTACATTTTTCCTTTCATTTTTTATAACTTCTGATAATCCTAGATCCATGCTTCATACAGGCCACATGAGACATACGACATCAGTAAATGAAATCCTGAGAAGGTTTACTACCTCCATGTTATTAAATTTGTCTCTGCTTTGAGGAGGCAGATCTTTTCCTGTCTAATTTGCATGGCCTGCTGATTTTAAAGGCTCAGCTTCCCACACTATCTCAAACAATGTTCCACTGCTAAGTATAAGGTTTCAATTGTAAAATAGTTGCTCCAAATATTGATTCATATTAGAATCTTTTGTGGAGCTTATTATACAAACCGATGCTTAGTCCCATTCAAGACATTCTGACAGTATTGTCCATGAGGAGACTCACAAATACTTTACAGAATCTTCTTAAATTATTTAGAATATAAATTTTCAAATAATTTAGAAACTGTGTTATAAGGTATAAATCCCTGGACAAAGATAGGATGAAATTATTTAGTTTACAGCTAAATGGTAATGCTAGTGAAGATACAAAGAAATATAAGGACTAACATCCTCAGAGACAAACATAGTTGGGACAATAAGACACATGTTGCAATGCAAGGCAGAATATGGATTTTGTGTCAAACAGTAAAACTATCATGAAATTATAATTTTATATAATCCTTCACCAAAATTTTTTAATGAAATGGTTTCCTATAAATTACAGTATTTTATTAGAAATGAAAAGAACTAATATTCCTGTACAATGTACCAAACGTGAGGCAAAACTAACTTTTTAAAAGAGGGTATAAATGCTCTATTCATGAGTCTTACCCAGCCTATTTCTTTTAGATTAATTTTCTAGGTCCTGTGCACAGATGAGATTGCTATGCCTTTATGAGAACATGTTTTGGAGAACTACCAACCAACTAATTTTCATCAGGTTGGTGACCTCATCTGGGGGGAAGCAGTTCACCAAACCTTTCTTCCAAGGAATCTTTGATGAGACTTGAATTTCCAGCCTTTCAGTGTCCTTGAATGGTACTGTTAACTGATGGGCTAGAGATCGGAGTACATTCAGAAGCAAAACCTGGTGATCTAATTCTAAAAAAAAAATCTAGCTTTGTATAGCATAGTTCTGTTCTAACAAACCCAAGGGCACCATGAATTGGAGTTCATCTAAATGACATCTGTTCTTGTTTGTTTGTATATACATCAATGACTTTTAAGTTGGGATCTGAAGACATAAACTCTGAAAATACAAAATTCCTTTCAACTTTACAAGTCATTTTCCCTGTGATCTCTAATGGTATTAATACAAATATAGGCTCAGTGGTGAAGACAGTAAGCAAGTTTCCTCACTGCAGGATAACTATACCTGCAGCAAACTATTAGGCACTATGAATCACCCAAATGTTTTTGGAGTATGCAGTACCCTGAATATTTTTGACCATGTAGTCTGTTCTTCTACTGAACCCCTGAACATTTTTGGAAATATAGTTTGCAAATGCAACTCTATTTCAACTCTTGCTAAGCAAACTGAATCCCAGGGAATTTAATAACAATGAGAGTTAGAGCTCAAGTTTCTATCCTCATCAGATTTCTGCTCCAATGAGCTGACCATGACACAAAAATAATCACTGAACAGCATTAAAACATCATTAGGATGAAATCAGATCAATTCCAAGATAAACATTTGTTCTCTTGCATATCTGGCTTACAGTAAATGGTACAGAGGGGGTAGGAAGAGGTGACTCTCCTCTAATGTTTAGTCACTAGATTTTGAGTCATACCAGTGAGCAATAATAATCAAACTTTTGGGTCTTTTAAAAAATTCATTTTATTAAAGCAGGAGCCACGGTAGTTTTCCTTGGTGCATAAAATTGTTCATACTTATTTACTTGAGGTAAACATATTTTTATTCTGCTAAAGTAGGCAAAAATTTAAACTCATCACAAATTTTCCTCCCATCCCTCAATTATAGATAGAGTTCACCAGAGCCTTCTTTCCAATATAGTCCCCACAAATGAATCTTGGGTTCCCAATGACACCCATAGTCTTCTAAAAACCAGATTCTCACAATTTAGGCTCTGATACTCATCCCTCTATTGATTTTAGATTATAAGATTTATAATCCTTCAGTGAGTGATGATGGTGTGTTTCTTCCATGTGAACTTAGTTGACATCTCACTTAGATAGCTGCTTGTTTGGAGACCATCCTTTAGGACCCCAAACACTATTTTATCTGATAGCTGAGCACAATCTAATTTCTTCGTTACATTTTGCTACAGCAAAATTTTGTGTTCCCTTTTGTGTGAATGTTGAGCAGGGCCATGATGTAAGAACTAATTGTTGTTAAGTCATAATGAAGATTTAGTGTGAGCCCAAAATCCATTCCTGGACCTATGTTTTGTTTTTTTTCTTTTCTTTTCTTTTCTTTTGTTATGATTTGGAGTTAATACATGTGTCATACCATTTCACAGTTCAATCATGACAAGCAGAATTGTAAAATTGCTTCCATGATCAGTTTTCCACATTAGTTTTTCTTCTTGAACCTCTTGACAATGTCTCCCTTTTACTCACCACACCACTTCTGCAACCCCAACCCCAAGCCTTTATTCTACTTGCTGTCCCTATAGGTTTATCAATGTGCTCCTTAAAGATCCATGATTCAGTGTCTCAATGTTCCACAGCACCTGATCTAGGTCCCCAGGATACACCCAGAAGCCCACGTCAATGTGGCCCATTTGTTGCATACCACCAAAGCCACTATCCCCATAGTGTCCTCAAAAGAATTTTCAGTCATTCTTCCCCGCAACTGGTCCTCTCTCTTTCTTACCAACAACATATATGTGTGTTCCCCCAGATGTGTTTTCTCCCTTTCCCCTCTGCTGTGTTGTTTTTTTCTCATCGTATTCCTCATCCCTCTGGTAGGGCTTCCTACCTGTCTGGTGGGATCTCTCAACAGCAATGCTGTAAACTACATCCCTGTCCCCTTCCTTGGCCATTTGTTTCCAGCTCACCTGAAGCACCCTCTAGCCAAGTGACCTTCAAAATACTTACTTAGAGTGGCTGGTGGCTGGTTCATTGGCACCAGTCATGTTCTCTACCAGACTGTCTGGCTCCCTAGACAGCAAACTGAATGCCCTACAAGCCTGAGCTTATACCCATTTGACTGCTAGTCCCTATAGCAGTAAATTCATATACTATGTCCTTTTGTGATTGACTAACTTCATCCACATAATGTTTTCCAGCTCCCTCCATGTCTTGAGGTGTTTCATAGTTTCGTTGCTGTTTTTCAGGATGCATAATATTTTAATGTTTTTAAGTGCTATGTAGTATTAATAGAAGGGTACTTATTAGTTGTCCCCACACACTGTTAGAATTTTTATGCCTTTGTTAAAGCCCTGGTTTCAATCATAGCAAAGCTTGAAAGGGTAGGTACATTTTATTATCTTATATTTATAAATAAGGTAACTGACATTCACACAGTTAAGTGATTTTCTCAGAATGATTATGGTGAGACTAGAGGCCAACTATAGCTCAGTCATTTTTCCTATGTACCACCACCTCCCAGCCCCTATTAAATGCAAATCCTTCATGCAACCTGCCTTACCCAGGGGTTCATCTCAGGAACAAACTTAACAATGTTTGAGGTTTTTTTTTTGAAGAGTGTAGAAGATGTTCAGCTTTTCTTTTGGCCTTATTGGCAAAGTAAATGGAGTAACTAACTAATAAAAGTGCCATTTTAAAAATATTTTATTAGTAGACTTCCAAAGCCAAAATGAAAGTTACTGTTTTGTTGGAATAATGATGTGCAAAATATCATCTAAATTTTACATTTATAAAATCCAATCAATATCCACAATCACACTAGGTATAATTGGTTTTCTTTCTATTGTATAGATAAGACTCATAAAAATCATATAACTTACTTAAGATAGCGGAGCTCATTAAAAAGGAAAGATTGGGTTTGGACTTGGAAGTGTCTCATTCAAAGTCATGCTCCTTTTATAATACTTAGCTACCACTCTAAATTGAATGTGATTTATATCAAGGTTCAGCGATTACAGACCATTTTGCCATCATTGGCCTCCTTGCTCAATTTTGTAGACTTATAGGAAAAACGATGATAGAATCTGTTCTCTTGGTTACCTTTTTTTTCTTTCCATCAATTATGCTCCATGTTCTTTAACCCATCTTTTGATTTAAAAACCAAATTTATTTATTTGTAGTAATATAAAAATCCAGCACCTATTGCTACCGAGAAAACACTTGTCTGTCAATTGATTGCACTGTGGTGCCTTGTCTGTTTCTGTGAAGCTAGAAGCTGTGTCACCAGTATTTCAAATACCAACAGGATCACCTAAGGTGAACAAATGTCAGTGGAGCTGACAAAATAAGGACACTCTATGAAAGAAGAGTAACATCTGAGTAACTAGCCACTGGAAACATTAAGAATAGCAGTGGAACATTGCCAGGTATAGTGGCAAAGCTGCCAGCTTCTGAGGGATTATCCCCTGAAAACCATATAAATAGAAGCAGAATATTGTCAGATATGGTGTCAAAACATAGGCCCCTCAGGATGGAAGTTTCTCAATATATGATTGAGGAAGAGTGATCTTCTCAAAGTAGAGTTGACCAAGATGACCTGCATGGAGGAAATCTTTTGAGACATTTATTTTCTGATGGAGCATGACTCAAAATGAGAATAAACAGCTGCAAACAATCATTAATAATCAGAATGTAGAATGTGTGAAGTATAAATCTAGAAAAATTGTTAAAAATATCCTAGGCATTAGTGAGCTGAAATGGATTTGTATTGACTATTTTGAATCAGAAAGCCATATGTGGTGGTAACCTAGAAGGGGACATAGCAGATCAACACTGGGAGCAAAGCAAAGTCACACAGCCCCAGACAGCCCCCAAGATAGACTTCAGGCTAGTAGGGCAGCTTCTGGAATTCCCCCATAAGCAGTGGAGAGATAGTCATAAAAGTCAGTGGACAGACCTGGAACTGTGTATGTTTTCTTTCTTTCTCACTCTCTCCTTTTTTTTTTTTTTTTCTCAATCTGTTGTTTTCTTTTTGTTTGGTCTCTGTTATTGTTGGTTTGCCTAATTATATAATATAGGCATGAGAAGCAAGCTCCAGGAGACATTAGTGGAACTGATGGTCCCAGAGGGACTTTGGAGAAAAGGAGTTGAGGCAAAAGAGTGGTGAGTAAACAATGCCATAGACAAGGGAACAACTAGGAAATTAAAATCAACAACAAGGAGGATGTAGAGATCCTGGGGGTGTTGCAGCAACAGCAATCTAGCTGAGAGGAATTACTAAGTGGTGGAAGTATGGCAAGCATGATGGTAGGGTAGGAGGAAGGTAAAAGGAAACAGAGGAATGATCTAGCAAGCAAAGCTATGAATAGAGGTATAAGGATAGGTGTGTACATATGTAAATACAGTAATTCATAAAAATAAAGGCATTGGCCTAGGTATATTTATATGGCAATACACTGAGGTAGTGGACAGACTTTGGGTCTCTGCTCATACCCCCCCTCAATGCAAGAACACTTTTTTTTCCCCTAACAAACTGGTATTCTGTGATGCTCACCCTCCTGGCACAATTGTTGAAAACAAAATGCATGCATAAGCAAATGTGGTGAAGAAAGTGGATGGTGCCAGCTATTAAAAGATATAGTGTCTGGGGTCTTGAAATTGAACAAGTTATCTAGCAGAGAAGCAACAACCCCACAAGGAAGAATCACACCAGCCTGTGAAATCATGAGGTGTGATTAGGGACCGGGTAACAGGTATCAGAAAACGCAAAACAAACAAAAAGCATTGTTGAGAACAAGGGGGTTCAGAGCAGAGACCCCAAACCCAGCTGTAGTCAATGGGACATCCCCTCACAGAAGGGTCACAAGAAAGGGATGTGTGAACCCTGGTGTTGAAAAGCACCGATGAAACACACAATATTCCTCTGGTTCTTTGAGGCTTCCTCACCCCCACTATCATAACCCCAGTATTACCTTTCTGTTCTGGCTAGTTTGGAGAATATACACAGGTACAGGTAAGAGATAAGAGCTCAGGACACATGCAATCCAGGAACGGGAATGGGAGTAGTGATACCAGAAGGATTGGGGGAAGGTGGAAGAGGAGGGGAGGAAAGAGGAATCGTTCTCACATAACCATAACACCAGCACTCCTTCCAAGAGGATGAACAATATAAAATATGTGAGAAGGGAGACAGCGTTCATTTTAAGATATGAAAATAATAATAATGTATAATTTATCAAGCGGTCACAAGCGTGGCAAAGGGGAGAGAGGGAAAAAAGAGGAGCTGAAACCAGGGGCTCAATAGAAAGTAAATGTCTACTTGAGTGGAGGCCCAATGTCCTTCTGCTACCTTAATACTAAACTTACTCCCTCAACGCAATAATACTTTCTTCTATTAAATTGGCATTCTATGATGCTCACCTTCCTGACACAACCGCTGAAGACAAAGCGGATGAATAACAAATGTGGTGAAGAAAGCTGATGGTGCCTGGCTATCAAAAGATATAGCATCTGGGGTCTTCAAAACTTGAAGGTAAATAAGCAGCCATCTAGCTCAGAAGCAACAAAGCCCACATGGAAGAACATATCAGCCTGTGTGATCACGAGGTGTTGAAGGGATCACTGAAGACAAATGGGTGCATAAGCAAATGTGGCAAAGAAAGCTGATGGTGCCCGGCTATAAAAAGTATAGCATCATGGTACTGGGAGTGGGGAGGAAACATTTAGGAACTAGAGGAAAGTTCTATTTTTCATCGTTGTTACATTGCACCCTGACTGGCTCATCTCCTCCCCGAGACCCCTCTGCAAGGGGATCTCCAGTGGCCCACAACCATGACTCAAATTTGGCCTTGCAAGTCTGACTAGACCAGAGGATGTACACTGGTACAGATAGGAACGGAAAATCCAGGGAATCCAGGGTGGATGAGCCCTACAGGACCAGTGGTGTGAGTGGCGAAACAGGGAGGGTAGAGGGAGAGTGGGTAGGAAAGAGGGAACTGATTACAAGGAACTGTATGTGACTTCCTCCCTGGGGGACGGACAACAGAAAAGTGGGTGAAGGGAGACGTCGGACAGGGCAAGATATGACAAAATAACAATTTTTCATAAGGGAGAGGAGAGCGGGGAGGGAGGGAAAAATGAGGACCTAATGCCGGGGGTTTAAGTGGAGAGAATATGTTTTGAGAATGATGAGGGCAATGAATGTACAAATGTGCTTTATACAATTGATGTATGTATGGATTGTGATAAGAGTTGCATAAGGCCCTAATAAAATTATTTTTTTTTAAAAGTATAGCATCTCGGGTCTTAAAGGCTTGAAGGTAATCAAGCAGCCATCAAGCTCAGGAGCAACAACGCCCACATGGAAGAAGCACACCAGCCTATGCGATCACGAGGTGTCAAAGGGATCAGGTACAAGGCATCTTCAGAACAAAAAATCTTAACATAGTGAATGATGGGGGGAGTGCGAGTGGAGACCCAAAGCCCACTAGCAGGCCACTGGAGACCCCCTTGCAGAGGGCTCTCAGGGAAGAGATGAGCCAGTCAGGGGGCGATGTAGCAATGATGAAAAATACAACTTTTCTCTAGTTCCTAAATGTTTCTTCCCCTCTCTCACTATCATGATATGAAAACTACCTTTCAAGTCTGGCTAGGCCAGAGGATGTACACGGTACAGATAGGAACTGGAAATACAGGGATTCCAGAGTGGATGAGACCTACAGGACCGGTGGTGTGAGTGGTGATACTGGGAGGGTAGAGGGAGAATGGGTTGGAAAGGGAACCGATTACAAGGAACTATATGTGACCTCTTCCCTGAGGGACAGTCAACAGAAAAGTGGGTGAAGGGAGACGTTGGAGAAAATAATAATTTATAAATTATCAAGGGCTCATGAGGGAGGGGGGAGTGGGGAGGGAAGGAAAAATGAGGATCTAATGCCGGGGTAGTGGAGAGGAAATGTTTTGAGAATGATGAGGGCAATGAATGTACAAATGCACTTTACACAATTGATGTATGTATGGATTGTGATAAGAGTGGTACGAGCCCCTAATGAAATGATTTTTTTTAAAAAAGAAACTGTCTAGAAAACAATGATGGCAGCATATGTACAAATGTACTTGGTAAAATTGATGTATGGATTGTTACAAGAGCTGTAAGAGCCCCCAATAAAATGATCTTTTAATTAAAAAGTGTTTTAAAAATTAGAACCATGGGTTAATCAATAATACTATTAACGGAAAAATCCTTATGCACAAGGATGAAGAATTATAAGATTCTCTAAGGGAGGATTTTGGGATGATAAAAATTATAGATCCAGCACCACCCCACCCCCCACTGAAGGGTTGAGGGGAGGAGACGAGCCAATCAGGGTGCAGGGTAGCAAAGATGAAACATATAACTTTCCTCTAGTTCTTAAATGCTTCCCGCCACCACCACCCCACCTCCAACTATCATGATCCCAATCCTACCCTAAAAATCTGGCTAGACCAGAGGATGTACATTGGTACAGATAGCAACTGGAAACACAGGGAATCCAGGACAGATGACTCCTTCAGGACCAGGTGTGAAAGGGGCAAGGCCTGGAGGGTGAAGGGAATGTGGGGTGGAAAGGGGAAACCAATTACAAGAATCTAGGTATTGCCTCCTCCTTGGGGGAGGGACAGCAGAGAAGAGGGTGGGGAGAGATGTCAGACAATGTAATTTATGAAAAAACTATAATAAGTTGTGAATTATGAAGGGTTCATGAGGGAGGAGGGTGGGGAGGGAGGGGGAAAATGAGCAACTGATACTGAGGGCTGAGGTGGAGGGCAGATGTTTTGAGAATGATGAGGGCAGCGAATGTACATATGTGCTTGACACAGTGGATGTATGTATGGATTGTGATGAGAACTGTATAAGCCCCCAATAAAATAACAAAAAAATTATAGATCCAGGAGTGGATTTGGGGATGGAGCTTAATCTCAGCTACAATCTAAGAACAATTAGTTCTTATTAAGTGATTCGCCCTTAAGAAGGAAGTGCAGACGATATGGGTGCTATTACATGTGGTAATAACCTAGATGGTGCCTGGCTATCAGATAGAATAATGTCTGGGTTCTTAAAGGCTTGTTTCTAAACAACATCTAATAGAGATTTCAACTAAATCCACATGGAAAAAGTACAGCATCATCAGTCACTGAAGGATTGTAAATCATATAATCTGAAGTCAAAGGAGGAGTTGTGAGATCCTGCTTTGCAGAAGGCTATGACAATGGTGGATGAGAGTGGTACCAATATTTTTTAATGTAAGTAGGGGAGAAGATACATATGGGTGGGGGGAGGTGAACACTAAACCAATCATAACAGGGATAGGGAAATAGCAAGGGTTACAAATTGAGGGCGAGGAGGTTGTAGCATTCTTGGTCATGTTTGATTCATCAAAAAGTGCCTGAGAGTAATTACTGATAGCTGATTGATGGGTAAACATGATAGTGGGGCAGGAGGAAAGAAAATCAGGAAAGTAAAAATTGTATATGTAAATATGTAAATATAAGTTTATTTGTACATATGCATGTACATACATGGAAATACAATATAAGGAAGCAGATGTACTTTGGGACTCTACTTAAATCTTACCTAAATACAAGAACGGTTTGATCTAATAATGTGGTTTTGTATGATACTCAACTACCCAACACAATAGCTGAAGACAAAATGGGTGCATAAACAAATGTAGTGAAGTAAGCTGCTGGTGCCTGACTATTAAAAAATACAGTGTCTGGGATCTTAAAGGTTTGTAGCCAAAGAAGCAGACATCTATCAGGGAAGCAGCAAAACCCACGTGGAAGAAACACGCCAACCTGTGTGATCATGAGGTGCGACAGGAATAGGTCAGATGTTCAAAAACAATTAATCAAATTAATGTGAAGGAGCATGGACAAAGTTGAGACCCCAAACTCACCTGCAAAACAACCACACAGTTCCTCACAGAAGGGTCCACATGGAGGGGATGACAAATCCAGGCTGTGGTGTGGCTCTGATAAGGCACATGTCTGTCCTCTGGTTCTTTAATATCCACCACCAACTATTAAGGTTCTGACTTACCTCATTAATATTGTTCGACCTACATATGTTCATTTGTATAATTAAGGTGAGAGTGCGGAGTGGAGATCCAATGCCCATTAGTAGGCCACTGGAGATCCCCTTGCAGAGGGGTCTCGGGGAGGAGATGAGCCAGTCAGGGTGTGATGTAACAACGATGAGAAATACAACTTTCCTCTAGTTCCTAAATGTTTCCACCCCGCTCCCACTACCATGACTCGAATTCGACCTTGCTAGTCTGGCTAGACCAGAGGATGTACACTGGTACAGATAGGAACTGAAAATACAGGGAATCCAGGGCAGATGAGCCCTACAGGACCAGTGGTGTGAGTGGTGAAACAGGGAGTGTGCAGGGAGAGTGGGTAGGAAAGAGGGAACCAATTACAAGGAACTATATGTGACCTCCTCCCTGGGGGACAAACGACCGAAAAGTGGGTGAAGGGAGACTTCGGACAGGGCAAGATATGACAAAATAACAATTTATAAACTATCAAGGGCTCATGAGGGAGGGGGGAGCGGGGAGGGAGGGAAAAATGAGGACCTAATGTCGGGGGTTTAAGTAGAGAGAAAATGTTTTGAGAATGATGTACAAATGCACTTTACACAATTGATGTGTGTATGGATTGCGATAACAGTTGTATGAGCCCCTAATAAAATGTTTAATAATAATAAAAAAAGATTGTTCAATTCAGGAAAGCCAGAATGGATAACGGAAATGGAAGTAAGGATTCCCTGAAGATACGGGAGGAGAGGGGCAGTGGAAGGGAGGCAAGGGGGAGCTGAGAGCAATGATGACTGCATACCCTCACACGAGGGGAGCAAATAATAGAATTGTAGGTGAATGGATATAATGGATAGGGTAAGATATGTTTATATGGTATATATATATATATACACAATAATGACACTAATAATAAGGATTCATGGGTGGAAAGGTGGGAGATGGAGGGGATAAAGCAGAGCTGATATCAAAAATTTCAAGAAGAAAATGTTTTTAAATTGATTGTATTAGCAATTATACAATTAGGTTTGATCTATTTGAATTATGGAATGTTATGAGATCCATAAGAGCTCCCATAAAGTGATTTAAAAAATGGGAAAAAAAGTACATATACTAAAAAGCAAGTTAACTAAGAAGGATAAAAGCAACATATATTTATTATTGAAGAAGGTAGCTGTTAAAAACAAACATTTTATATTCCTTTTCTTCTTATTATCATGAATAATACATATTAAAATAATTGTTTGTTAGCTTCACATTCTCAAATTATTAGTTCAAAGATAAAATTGTGTCTAAAATACCACTGTCTTTTAAATTGTTATAATGCTTTCATTTACTCTGAAATAGGACTGGTAGAAGATTTCTAGTGACACTTGAAAAATTGAACATTATCTATTCAAATAAGCAATGCTGAATTTGAATTTGTAAGTCTGTTTTTTATTAGCACCAACACAACCTATATTTAACTTTACAGCTTCCAGTAGAGTTGGTTGTCCTCTTTATTGCTATTTGCATTTACCAGTGGACTGGGATAATAAAATATCAAGTCATAGGTAT
Source organism: Echinops telfairi (assembly GCF_000313985.2). NCBI lineage: Eukaryota > Metazoa > Chordata > Mammalia > Afrosoricida > Tenrecidae > Echinops > Echinops telfairi. The sequence continues at coordinate 7,175,140 of NW_022107407.1, forward strand.
ATAAAACAAAACATGCATATGAGAGGCACTATCTCTTTGCCTGTGATGATTACCGATGCCTTGACTTTGCAGACATTTTAGGTGATGAGACTGAGTTTCATATGGCTATTTTTTTTCTATTTGTGACTATTGACCATATAAATTTAAAAGGATACATGTATTTAAATCATTCGAGCCTTTTTGAGAAGGCAGCCATCCATCTCATCATATATATATATACACACATACGTATTATCCTTGCTTTTTATAATGATGGGCTTCCTGATTTCTTTCTTTTTCTTTTATTCATTTTCAGTAAACATTTACTAAACATGTAGTTGTATGAAGACGAATATGAGAAACCACATCTACTTCCAAAATGGACACTGCAGAGGTGGTATAATACAAAAGCTAGAGACAGCTTTCACAGTTTTAAGACTCCAGAAACTTCCCATAACCTGTCTGAAATCTAAACTCTCCCTTCATCCATTGGATCCTCATCTAAAATCAAGCGGTGTTGTAGCAAGTCATTAATTCAGGGAGTAATCAGTGCTTCCTGATTTCTATAATAAAAAAATAACAGCTGAAGTATAACATTATATGTTTATATTGCTTTCTTAGAAAAAACAAAAAATTTTAGTGTGGCAAGAGTTCTAGTTTTATTTTCAGAAAAATATAGGAATTCTGAATACAGTTACTGTCATATACTGACTACACTTCAGTTTTTTCACCTGCAAAGTGGCATTAGAAAATATTCTCGTAGAATAATTTTGAGTAATAAATAAGAATACATGGAGGATTTTGGTAACATATTCTCATATAGCATAAGCAAATCTCAGCACCTCAGCCTCTTACATGAGCATCCAGAAAACCAACTGAAAAAGTGCAATTTAAGCTGTAATAAGTAGAAAAAGAAGAAAGAGCATTGTAGAAACTAAACACTAGAAAAACACAACTTTTAAGTGATAGAAAGTTCAACTTTCCTTGTCCTTCTCCTTCTTGGCATGGCACCTGGGTGGCTGCAGTGGAGGTGGACAATTATTTATATTTTCAAAGAGGGCCCCCTATCTCTGGCTCTGGAGAGAGAAGGGAAGACTTTGGTGATAAACTGTTCAGTATGTCCTAATCTCTTTGAGAGCTGCCTGAATCATTGAAAACTCAGTCAGCTATGAATTAGAATTCAGATAGAATGTGGAGGAAGTGGTGAGCAAAGACTGAACATCTTTGCAGAAATTAGTGTTTTGAAAAGCAGCGTGTATGCAGGGAGATGCAGAAAGATTCATACCTGTGCAATGCTAACAAATTGTAATGTTATACTGTTCTAGCTTTAACAACAACAAAAAATAAAAATGTGTAAAATACATTGAAATGATAGTCCTTTCAAAAAAACAAGATTAAGGAAGATAACTCATCTCTATGGGAGCTCAAATAATGAACAGTTTAGAAAATTTTTAAACAACAATAGTAAAGATTCTCAAAGACCTAATGAAAAGGTAAAGGGAATCAGAAAGATGATCCTTGAACAGTGGGTTTCTGCTCATAGTCACCACATAGGCAGAGCAGAACAAAACACTGCCCAGTCCCATGCCATCCTCACAATTGCTCTTTTTTTTTTCTGTCAATTTGTTTTTATTTATTTATTTATTTTTAACATTTTATTAGGGGCTCATACAACTGTTATCCCACTCCATACACACATCAATTGTGTAAAGCGCATTTGTACATCTTTTCTCAAAACATTTTCTCTTCATTTAAACCCCCTACATTAGGTCCTCATTTTTCCCCTCCCTCCCCGCTCCCCCCTCCCGCATGAGCCCTTGATAGTTTATAAATGGGTATTTTGTCATTTCTTGCCCTGTTCGACGTCTCCCTTCAACCACTTTTCGGTTGTCTGTCCCCCAGGGAGGAGGTCACACGCAGTTCCATTATGCTTGTACCCATTGTTGTTGCCACTGTGTATATCAGTCTTGTCAACGTTCTTCCTCTTTGTCTCTGCTCCTCTCCTTTACCAGTCATGAGAGCTCTTTTGAGAGACTGATCTCTTCTGAAAACATGTCCAAAGTAAGTGAGATGAAATTTTGTTATCCTTGCATCTAAAGAACATTAAGGTTGTACTTCTTCCAAGACAGATTTGTTCATTCCTTTGGCCATCCATGGTACTTTCAATATTCTTCACCCAAACCATAATTTAAATGCATGGATTCTTCCTTGTTATTCAATGTCCAACTTTCACCTGCATATGAGCTATTGAAAATACCATGATTTAGGTCTGGTACATCTTAGTTTTCAAAGTAACATCTTTGGTTTTCAACACTTGAAAGAGGTTTTGTGCAGCAGTTTTATCCAATTCAATGTGTCATTTGGTCTCCTGACTGATGTTTTCATGAGCACTGATGAAGCAAGATAAAATCTCTAACTTCAATCTTTTCTTTATCATGGTGTTAGCTATTGGTCCAATGTTAAATATTTTGTTTTTCTTGAGTTGTAATCCATAATGAAGGCATTAATCCTTGATCTTTATTAGCAAGTGCTTCAAGTTCTCCTCAATTACAGCAAACAAGGTTGTGTCATCTATAGGTTGTTAATAAACCGTCCTCCAATTCTGATCCCATATTCTTCATATAGTCTAGTTTCTCTGATGATTTTCTCAGCATACAAATTGAATAAGTATGGTGAGGTCCTACAACCCATATGCACACTTTTCCTGATGCTAAATCATGCACTATTTCCTCGTCTGTTCACAAAACTGCCTCTTGATCCATGTACAGCTTTCATATGAGCACAATTAAGTGCTCTGGAATTCCCATTCTTCTCAAGGGTATGCATAGTTTGTTATGGTCCACACAGTCAAATGCCTTTCCACAGCCAAAAACATATAAGTAAACATCTTTTTGTTGATCTTTGTTATCAACCAAGATGCATCTGGCATCAGTAATGGTATACATTTTTCTACATACTCTTTTGAATTAAGCCTGAGTTTCTGGCAGGTCCCTCCCTCCCTATTGCTGCAACACTTGCTGGATGATATTCAGCAAAATTTTACTTGCATGTGATATTAATGGTATTTTTTCTAAAATTTGTGCATTCTGCTAGGTAAATTTTCTTTGGAATGAGTATAGGCAGAGATCTCTTCCAGTCACTTGGCCAAGGAGTTGTCTACCAAATTTCTAGATATAGATGAATGAGTACTTGCAATGCTTAATTAGCTTGTTGAAATGTTTCAATTAGTATCAATTCCTGGACCCTTGCTTTTTGGTTTATACATTCAGTATATCTTGGACTTCTTCCTCCAGCACATTAATGCATGATATATGATATACTTCTTAAAACAGTTGAATGTTAACTTGTTCCTTTTGGTATAGTGACTCTGTGAACTCCTTCCATATGCTTTTGATCTTTCCTGCATCGTTCAGCAATTTGTTCATAGAATCTTTCAGTATTATAACCAAAGGCTTGATTTTTTTTTCTTGAAGTTTTTTTTTTCCATTAAGCATATGCTGAGTGTGTTCTCTCTTTTAAAATTCTAACTTGAGGTCTTGACACATTTGAACAATATTAAATTAAATAACTAAGATCAAGGAAAAATATTTATGAGCAAAATCCCATTACAAGTGAATAAAAATAAAAGCACAATATCTCAGGATTTATGGAATTCTGTAAAGGCAAGAGTTCAAAGGAAGACATATAGAGATAGTCACCTGAATTAAAAACGAAAACAAAGCAAACAAAACAACTGACTTCAATAACCTACTTCTACAATGCGATGAACTATTAAACAACTAAATCCAAATCTACCAGCTAGAAAGAAGACAATATTAGAATAGAAAGAAATACAAAAAAGAATAGAAAAATAATAGAATCAACAAAACCAGAAGTTGGTTCTTTGAGAAGGTCCATAAAATGTATAAACTATTGGATAGATTGATAAAGGAAAAAATAGAAAAGGCATATACACTAAAATCAATAATAAAGATATTTACTACTAACCCTAGAGTGGGTCAATAAAAGGATTCTAAGAGGACCATGAAAAATTTTATATCAACAATTAGATAACTTCGATGAAATGGACAGACTCCTAGACATATAAACTTTCTACACTGAATCAAGAAGAAAAAGAAAACCTTAACAGAACAATAACAACTGAAAATACTGATTGGTAATAAATAAATTACCCCAAAAAGAAAGCCCAGAACCAGATGACTTCACTGGGGGATTCTACTAAACATCTACAAAAGTCACCCAATTCTTCTTAAACTTTTCCAGATTTAAAAAAAGAAAGAAAGAAAGGGAAATGCTTTGTAACTCCTACTATGATTCTAGCACTACCTGCATACCAAAGTCAGGCAATGACACAGCATAAAAAGAAAATTACACCAATAACTTTTTTGGAAAGGAGCCTTAGTGGTATACTGGGTTGCTAGCTATAAGGTCAACAGTTCAAACCTATCATCCAAATCACAGGAGAAAGATGAAACTTCTTTTTCCTATAAAGACTCATAGTCTCATAAATCCAAAGTAGTTGTTCTACTCTGTCCTGCAGAGTTGCTGTTGACCCAAAATCGACTCTGTGTCAGTTTGTTTGTTTGTTTTAATCCATTTGAAGATAATCCATTATTAGCAAGCCTAACCACATCATATTAAAAGAATTATACACTATGATCAAGTGAGATTTATCCAAGATATGGAAGAGTGATTGTGTTAGGTTAGGTTCTCTAGAGAAACAAAGCCAGTGATGCTTGTATATAGAAAGATGTGTTGTATGTAGAAAAGCTCTATGTCTATTAATGGCTTACACAGTTGTAGGTATAAGTAAGTGCAGTCTGCTTCTCCTGATGCATGGAAGCTGAAGAACAAGAAGCAACAGGAGCTTGAGGAACCAGACCAGGATGATGAAACAGAGATGGCAAGGGCATGGGCAGAGGTCAGAGTCAGAAGAATGTATCCACTGGTAGTAGTCTACTGATGGCTCCTGAATTGGCAGGCCACAACAGAGATACAGGCATCAGATACAGGATCTAGCTCCCATAAAAGCAAAAGACAACAGAAGATTTGACTTTCTTTGGTGTCTCCTTCTTATGCAAAAGCTTATGATACCACCGAGGTGTCATTAGGCTGTGACTTGATTGACATATTTGACCCCACTCCATAGGCAGGAGAGTCTAGTTGACATAATCCCTAACGTTCACGTGGTTCAACATTAGAAAATTCAACATTATAATACACCAGATTAATAGAAAAAGTAAAAGAACCACATGACCTTTTCAATGATGCATAAAAGTCATTTGAAAAAATGTAATACTCTTGCATAAAAACAATATTCAACAGACAAGGAATAGAGGTGAAATTCTTCATCTTTCTGAAAAGTCCACAGATAGCATAATGGGGAAAAAAAGGACCGTTTTTCACGTGAGATCAGGAATAAAAGCAAGCCTTCTTGCACTGTTAGTCATTATTGTACTGGAAGAATAGAAAGAATAAGTAAAAGGCATCCAAATTAGGAATGAAAAAAATTCAGATTATCATTAGTTTTTGTTGTAGTTGTAGTTAGATATCTTCAAGTCACTTCCAACTCATAGGTATCTTACGTACAGCAGAATGAAGCACTGCCCAGTCCTGCACAATCCTCACGATTGTTATGATTGAGTTCACTGCGACAGCCACTGCATCAATCTAGCTCATTGAGGGTCGTTCTCTCTCTCTCTCTCTCTCTCTCTCTCTCTCTCTCTCTCTC
>NW_022107407.1:7180949-7190074 GCF_000313985.2 Echinops telfairi
TCTCTCTCTCTCCAGTCTTCTACCCTACTGAACATGATTCCTTTTTCCAGAGACTCTCTTCTCCTGATGGGGGGGCCTGGGGGAGCTCTAGCGTAAGTCTTGGACTGCTAACTTCAAAGTTGATGTTTTAAACCCACCAGCCACTCCACAGGAAAAAGGCAGCCTCTTATGTCCTATATAGGTTCACTATGAGTCCCAATTGACTCAATGGCAGTAGATGTGTGTGTTTTGGTGGAGTGTAAAGTGGGGTTTCCCAGTGACATATCCAAAGTACATGTGATAGTCTGGGTTGACTAGAGAAACAAATTCATGGACACACATATGTGTGTAAGAGAGAACTTTATATCAAAGAGTAATTGGACATTAAGAAAACATCCAGACCCAGTCCAGGTCAAGTCTATAAGTCCAATATTAGCCCATTTGTCCAATACTATTCTATAAATTCCTCTTTATACTCATGAAACACATGCAATAATGCAGAATGCAGGAAGATCACAGGCCAGTGGGTGGAAAGTCTTGTGGGTCCTGTGTCAGTGGAAGGATCTCAATGCTGGTGTGGGTCTCCACATGGGCTATCCAGCTTCAGGGCTCTGGTTGCCCTCAGTGAGCTATTTATCTTCTTAAAGCCTCCAAATGAGGTCATCAAGCTGCAACCTGATTGACAGGCTAAACTCCACCCCTTCACTCTCATCTCAAATTGACAACAGATTATGAAACTACCACACTACATGAGACAAAGCCTCATCATCCTCACTTTTAAGGAGCATTCTGGTTACAACTCCTGAAAGACAGATTTAATTTTTCTGACAGTCCATAGTACTTTCAATATTCTTCACCAACACCATAATCCAAATACATCGTCTTTTTTCAGTCTTCCTTAATTATAGTCCAGCTTCCACATGCATATAAGGTGATTTAATATATGGTTCAGACACATCTTAATATTCAAAATGATATTTTTTGCTCTTTCACACTTTAAAGTGGTCAGTTGATGCATTTTTAATCATAAGGAAAGTGAAAATAAAAATGATAATGTGATTCTGTTTTAAACACATTGGGAATGTTATCTTTGTTTGTTTACTTTTTAAGGAAAATTAGTAGTGCTGACTAGAATATAGAGAAGTTAGGATACTTATGCCTCTCTATTGGTATTACAAAATGATACAACCACTGTGGAAAGTCAGTTGGCAGTTTGTTAAAGAGTTAAACATAGAAGTACCATATGACCCAACAATACCACTATCAAGTATATACCCAAAAGATGTAAAAGCAGAGATGCGAACAGATACTTTTACAACAATGTTCCCTGTGGTATTATGCATAGTAGGCTAAAAATGATGGCATAAACAAATTAGGGTATATAATAACATGGGCTAGTATTCTAAATAAACTAATATGTAAGTTCCTGGGTTATGTGATTGACTGGGAACTACAATAGCAGCAGTTCAAAACCACTTGTCTCTCCATGGGGGAAAGATATTTCTTCTCCTGCAAGCAGTTACAGTCTCTGAAACCCACAGAGGCAGTCCCACCTTGTCCTATAGTGTGTCTATGAGGTGGATTCAAGTCATAAGCAATTAGTTTCAGGTTTTTAATAGGCACATTTCTTATGGGACATGAAGAAATTTGAAAATGAATAATGGTGATGCCTAGCAACGTGGTAAACATAATAAATATTACTGAACTGTATCTATAAAAAAAGATTGGAATGGGAACTCTGCACACACACATCAGAAGAGTAAAAAAGGACAAAGTTATCATGCATGCTACACTACGAATGAAACTTGAAAATGTTATGCTTAATCCAGAGACAGAGTAGATTAGTGGTTACCTTTTGTTGGGGGTTGGTGAGCGTGATTGCTAATGGATATGGCATTTCTTTTGAGGATGATGAAGGTTATTCTAAATTTTATGGTGATTATGGGTCTGTAATTCTGTGAAAATGCTAACCACTATGGAATTATCCGCTTTGCATGGATAAATTGTAATATGCAAACTGTATTCAGTTAAGTTGTTAGAAAAGAAAACAGAAAATAGATAGTTTTGATGCGTATTCAATTTCATTAAACACTTTTTCTTTAACTTGTCTGAGCAAACTAAAAATACATTCAGATATTTTTCATTTATACTTACTATGGGTAGTTGAGTTCCTCTGCGATTTTACATATATTTTCATTTGCAAGAATTAAATTTTGGGCCTAGGATTTCATACTAGCATTGTTAAAAATTCAAATTGGGCTAAGAAGCAAACAACTAATAACTAGATTAGCTGTCCTTCAGTCTACTAGCAAAAGTTCAGTCGCCATGTGAAAACATAAACATAGTCAAAATTCTCCTAGCAGCCAGAAAACTTGGATAAACCAATTGGTCCCCTCCTCACCTCTCTCCACTTTCCCTCTTGCTACCAGTCAAGTTCAATAATCACCCTTTCTTCCTCCAGACCTGTAGAGTGAGCAAGTTCTCCAGCCTGAGTCCCACAGTCCCCCTCTCCTCATCTGTGACACTGGAAATCTACATCCTTTTGCTGTCAGTAGAACTTGAGTCTTTTAAAAATACAATACACTCAAGGGATTAAGCAAGATCTTTGGTGGTGTGGAGGTTAAAGCGCTTGGTTGTTAATCAGGTTGGTAGTTAGAAGCCACCAGTTGCTCTCAGGAGAAAGACATGGTGGGTCACTTCCATAAATATTATAGCCTAGGGAACCATATGGAGTGGTTGTACTCTGAAGTATTGCCTCACTATAAGTCCAAATTGACTTGACATCAGTAGGTTTTGGATTTTGAAATGGGACAAAGGTATTCTCTACCCAAGGACTTACACATTACCTAAAGAACTGTGCTTATCTTTGGGACTCAACCATTTTTTAATTTGCAAAGGCATTTATAAAAAATGTTTTCATAAAATCCTTTATAAAACTAACAACTAAATATATATGTGTGTATATATATATATATATATATATATATATATATATATATATATGACTTCCTCATATAAAACAATGTGATTGCTATGTCCTCAGTATATAATGTTGCCTTCCCCACTCCTGTTACTATCTGTAGTGTGAACTCTGACTGGTTTATCTGATCGTTTGGCCCTGGGGCCTTCGACTCATTTTGAACCAATCTCACTTGTGGGGTCAAGAGGTTTCTCTGGCTTTTGAGCAGTGTTTCTCTGTACTAAGTGAACTAGCTCCTATGGGGATTAAACCTGTAACCTCACCTACATTAGCACCAATCTTTAATCACTTGAACGGACCAGTCTAGATGAACTAAACACCTTACCTTTTGGGCTTTGCCAAAATTTGAAGGTCTCTTTCTTTTAACATTTAGAATGCCAGGCTTCCAATCATACACTAAGGTTTATCCCTTCACCCTCTTCTGTTGCTATTTGGGTAACCTTGGAATTGTTATTGAACTTCCATTGTTGTTTAGTGCATGGAAAGACAAGGGGATAGTGCAATGCCTAGACATAGAAGAGGAATGTACATAGAGCAGGGAGTCCTTATCACAACAGACGGTCAGTGTAAAATGTAATGAATGTGTATGTTTTTCCTTTTGATTTCAAAGAGAGCTCAAGAGCCTGCAGTTTGTAATGCAACATGCCCACAAACCAGAGTACACTGCATGTTTAAACTATTAGGCCTGTCCTATACCTGAGGAAATCATTTTTCCCCCTTTTTGCATGAAATGGGCTATATTACATACAGCTTGTTAAATTTGTGACAGATCAACTTAAAACTAGACTTCTTGTAGACTCCAAGGCTGCACATTGGGTAATAAACCAACTACATACACAAACAGCCTGTTCCTGGCTTCAGGTTCCCATCACATTGGCTCGTGTTTCAACGTGCAGCCATTCTGCAGCTTGTGTTTTCAGCACAGAAGAGTGGATGCATGTGCATTACAATTCCAGACGCTGGCCTGAACCAGATGTGGAGCCTTTATTTTCAGTACCGCAGGAGTGTCTGCTGACCCTTCTCACCCCATGTCTAATGAAAGATTGACTGCTTTGGGTTTTCTTATGGTAAATTTTATATCAGAAGACAGTAGATTTAAAAATTAATTCAAGATTAATTTAGGGATGATGGCACATGGAATTATTTGGCCAGCAGATGAAAAATGAAATTTTCACTACAAAGAGGGAAAAATTATAGAAGTGTCAAATTTTAATCCCATTTTCCATAAAGAATTATCATGTCCCACGACCCTTCTAAGAACCACCATTAATCATCCAAGCACCAACCTTTCCCACGTGTTCTGTGAGCATGTCTAAGCCAGAGTGCCACTTCTGTTTGGTAAAAGATTTGTGTTTGGGGAGAGAGAAAATTAATTAGCTCTGTTTTAAGAATCAGGAGAAGCAAACAAATAAACAACAGCCAATGTGAGTATTTTACCCAGGTCTAGGAAAACGTATGCCATTTAAGCAAATAAAAAAGAAATAAAAATTCAGGGGGGAGAATACACAAACATCTTTTTTCTTTTTAAGTTCTGTTAAATTTTAATGGCTGTTAGAAACAGCACAGAATACACTGTCTAGTCAATTCAAAAGGTAAGTAGCAAGTCAAGGAAATTCCATCTTGTAAAAGCATTTTTGACTGGTGTATGGTTGAAGCTAACTACAATTAAAATGCTAACATTAAAATGGTGTCCATATCAGAATATTTATCTATAAATACTCTGATATATGTATAATTTATATTTACATATATATTATGGTAGCTTTATCTACCTAAGGCATATGCCACACTAATAAAAATATTGCAAAAATATCATTCTTTGTGGCTAGTCTTTATTTTGAAATATTGAAAGCTGAACTTTCCCTGCACATACCGCTGTCTCAAAAATAATGTGTCTGAGAAGATTTTTACAGCTTGCCTTTCCTCCCCTCCAGCTTTATATGTGAATGCACATTTGAGAGAGACTATGTTGAACAGTAGACTAACCCTCAGTAATGCATTGCATTTAATGCCCTACTTGTTCTAATCATTTCCTGAAAGCTACTCACATGCTACCTGATTTTTCAAAGCACTGAAGGAAGAAAAAACCAAGTAAATTACAGTGGAACTTTTAAAGAAATGGAATGTAATTGAATATGCTTTCTGAACACTACACAGGACATGAAAGGGCCCAGAGATTACAGAAGCTAATGGTGAGCCCTAACACATAGGCTGCGTGTGTGAAGGAAATTTAGTGGGCTACCATCATTGAAGGGTGGAAAATATGCCTAATCAGATGTTTTTACGCTGAGAGGAAAGAGTCTTCATTTACATAGTGCATTCCCTCCCAATGCATTTTGTACTTCTGTGGCTTGTTACCTCATTAAAGAACAACATTTCAAAGAGACTCATCTGCATGACTGCCTTTTTTTTCTCCCTGAATCAGCAAGCTTCATATTGTGTCAATTTCTGTAGCTTCTACGTTCTGAAAGCAAGAAATTATGGCAACAAACAATTCCTTAATTTGCTGAGGATGTGGGGACCAAAAAAAGGAAAGCAAGAAGATGGCAAAAGTGTTTCAATCCTATAATTCAGGTTAAAACCAAAGTTTCAAATATTGCTATTGCCATTATTGTAATTTTTTACAGTCACAATTTGAACAACGACTAGAAAGGTGAAGATCACATAGTCTGGTTGATTATATTTTTCAAATGATAATTAATTCTTAACATAATAAGAGAAAAGAGGAAGTACTCTGTGCACTTGTAAAAATTTGTAATTTGTCAGAAGAGAATTTCACACTTAGCTCCCTCATTTTGTAAAGGGCATGTTTCTTATTCACTATTCTATATACCCAGTACATTTACCAAGTCACTTCTGTGTTATGATTAGGCAAGAATAGAGCTAGGCTGATATAGCCTTTCTCTGAGATGATTCAGAAATCTTTTTTTTTTTTTTTGAACTGGGAAGAGGGAAATGGAATTCTGTTTAGAAGCTGCAGAGTTTGAGACGGCCTTGAGCTATCAATGGGATTATATACTTTTGTAACAAACAAATACTTTGGTGAGCTTGTGGCAGGTGAGTGCTCAGCTTATGAATGATAAATAAACTCAGAGTGGATAATGATTGCACAGGAAGAGTATTTTGTGGGAAAATGGAGAATGAAAGTGGAATCTTAGGATATTCCAGACTTTCAGGTTTTAGAAGGGAGAGAGAGAGAGAGTGCGTGCCTGAGAAGCAGCAACTGATTGCCAGTGTAGGAATCAGGAGTCCCTCTTTTCAAAGAAGTAAAGATGTTTCAAGAAAAGCTAGTGAAAGGTGAAAAGTTCATTGTTCCAGAGCATGAAGGGTATTGATAGAATCTGGCCTCAAAGTAGAAAAGAACATATTCATGACGTCATTAGAGAATAAAGCAATTACCAGAGGTCACACCTTGTTCATTTGATAAATGTGGATGCTTTTTACGCACCAATCAGTTGATTTTTGATTTGATATTTGCCTGCCTTTGAGCAAGTTGACAACTTACAGGATACATCTTTAGCCTCCTCGGTATTGATGAGTTCATATTGAAAACAATCCAGAAATTTTAGCATTTTGCAATATTTAGACTGTGATGGAGTTGAATATCAACTTCTCAAAATAAAAAAACACATGAAATCTTTCTCAATTCCTAGCAATCATCACAGTGCTGAGAACATAGTAGGTGCTCAATGAATGTTTTTCAACTTAATGAATGCCTTGTTACTTTTATAGGGGATACACGTTGGCCTATATTTCTAAGTAAGTTTCAGAATTTTTGAAGTTAGGGACTCCAGGAAAAGAATTATCTTAATTAGACTGTAGCATCTGTCACTAGTCACAAAACAAAGGGAAATAAATACTTTTTTAATTGACTGTATGTTTCATACAGAATAATTGATGATAATGTATGCACCATGCAGAAATAACAAACAAAACCTCCGGATCTGATGATTATTATCAGATAATTAAATGTCTCCAGGTGCTACCTTCTAGGAACTTTTAAAAAAACCAAGTGACCTTTGCAGTTGGGGGTGTCTCACAGAACATGAGGCAACAGAGGAGAAGGAAATTAACTTTCTTAAAGCCCTCCCTCCTATGGCATCTGCAATTCTCTGTTCTTATTACTCTCAGTCCAGCCATCTCCAACCAGTGAATTTTTAAAAAATAATCAAATGTATTTGTATAGTAGGACTGGATGACCTAAGTAAGATACTCATTAGAATTACTGGCAGCAAGGGCTACTGTAAGCAGCATGAAGTGTAGAGAAAAAAATACCTAGATTTAAGTTTCCCTTTCAACCAGTGATGTGAAATTCAGCAAGTCCATTTATTTCTTTGAGATATAATTTAGCTATTTGTTAGATGGTGATGATCATACCTATTTCTTGATATCTTTGGGAGGATCAGATAGATATGAAAACATGTATCAACATATAAAAGATGTTAGTGGTATTCTCAAATCAGGAAGTCTAAAGTTTCATTTTATTCATTACTGACTCTGAAGATTAAAGGTATCCCAGATGTCTAACTCTTCTAAGATGCTACTTCATTTCCCCCTACTCCTCCCTTGCACGTATTCCCTCATGACCCTGGGTCTGCCATTCCCTTCAGCATGCCACATAAACTCCTGAAACTTTGAGAAAATATCTCACGTGCTGCTCAGTCCCAAATCTGAAGGTCAGATGGAGATGAGACAAATGCAGAATCCAGAGGCAGAAGCTAAATATGTTCAAAAGTCACAGCAGTTCTTGTTTTTACGAAAGCTCAGTCTAGAAATAGGGGTATTGCTTTTTAGGTAATGTGGGGCAGAACTTTGTAGTAGCATCAACATTTCTATCTCATACAAAGAAAACAAAGGATGATATCTTAAGTCACACCCTGTAGTAAAGTAGTCTTAAAGTTGTTTCCTATGAAACAAAAGGTTTGTGCTACTCTCATCCTTCCATCAGTAAAGTAGACAGTGCCTTCTGAAATAAGATTACAGACACAGGCATGGAGTTCAGAATTATAATGCATGACATAAGGAATTATGGCTGAAAGAGCCATATTAATTGATGAAAACTCATACTGGCTGGACCAAACTATTATAAAACATTCTTTTATATGCATATATGATGGTCACAGAAATTGTGAGTTTTCTTGAGAAAACTCACCCTAACCTAAATTGCTCATTGGAATGGAGTTCTAGAGAAACAAAATGGTAAGAGTGGATGTTTGAGGCATGTCTTAACTCTGTCTTACTGCAATCAGGTGAAGTTGGACTCTTTCTGCTCTTTTGTGTTAACTACAGGAGATCAGATAGGACCTTCACTTGGGTTTCTCAGTTGGTATGAGCATAATCCCGTGAAATGGCTCCAAATCCTTTGTGAGACAAAGAAGAAATAGACATAGAGATAAAGGAGCATTTGATTAATGCATGGTGTAAACTGAAGTCACATTTTAAGTGTCCCTTGGCAAAAGCCAATGTTGCTTAAACCAAATGGCTGCTAGAAGGCCTGCCCAGTGGACGTACCCTGCCAGTGGGCCAGGGCCACACAGAAATAAATGGTATAGTCTGAGAGAACATTTAACTGACCCATAGTGACCTTATGAACAACAGAATCAAACACTGTCCAGACCTGCACCAACCTTACAATTGTTCCTATGTTTGAGCTCATTGTTTCAGTCAAGGTGTTAATCCATCTCATTGAGGGTCTTCCTCTTGTGGCTGACCCTCTATTTCACCAAACATGATATCTTTCTCCAGTGACTGGTCTCTCCTAACAACATGTCCAAAGTATGTAAAATGAAGTCTTGACATTCTTGCCTCTAAAGAGCACTCTGGTTGTACTTCTTCTCAGACAAATGTGTTGATTCTCTTAGTAGTCCACAAATCTTTCAATATTCTTCTTCAGCAATACGATTCAAAGTATACATTTGAACTTTTCTGTGCTCTTCTTTGTTCCATGTCTAATTTTCACATTCATATGAGGCAATTCAAAATACCATGGCTTGGGTCAGGCTCACCTTAGTCCTCAAAGTAATATTCTTGATCTTAATATTGTACAGCATCCAGTGAACCCTCGTTTATCTCGGTTAATCGGTTCTAGACCCTACCGTGATAAATGAAATTCCGCGAAGTAGGATTCCTTATTTGTAAATCAAATATTTTCGTAGTTAGAGCATAG
>NW_022107407.1:7191982-7221960 GCF_000313985.2 Echinops telfairi
CATGATCCCAATTCTACCTTACAAATCTGGCTAGAGCAGAGGATGTACACTGGTACAGATAGGAACTGGAAATACAGCGAATCCAGGACAGATGATCCCTTCAGGACTAGTGCTGAAAGTGGTGATACCAGGAGGGTGGATGGAGGGTGGGGTAGACAGGGGGACCAATTACAAGGATCTACATATAACCTCTTCCCTGGGGGATGGACAACAGAAAAATGGGTGAAGGAAGATGTCAGACAGTGTAAGATATGACAAAATAATAATAATTTATAAATTACTAAGGGTTCATGAGGGAGGGGGAAACGGGAAGGGAAGGGGCAAAATGAGTAGCTGATACCAAGGGCTCAAGTAGAAAGCAAATGTTTTGAGAATGATGAGGGCAACAAATGTACAAATGTGCTTCACACAAGGATGTATGTATGGATTGTGATAAGAGTTGTATGAGCCCCAGTAAAAACAAACACATATTTCCAATGGTTTTAGGAATCGAGACACTACTCCTCTATCTGTCTCCAGGTGGGTCTGCCCACATACGGATATGCCCACATAAGAGTACCCAGCATGAAGACTGTTACCTATGCTATACCATGCTTCAAGACAAAATTTCATTTATTTGTAATTACAAATAAATATTTCACAATTGATGACATATTGTTTTTGTCACTAATCACTGTGTTTTAATTATGCTCAATTTTTAACAATGAAAATACATCCTGCATATCAGATATTTACATTACGATTCATAACAGTAGCAAAATTGCAGTTATGAAGTAACAACGAAAATAATTTTATGGTTGGGGGTCACCGCAACATGAGGAACTGTATTATAGGGTAATGGCATTAGGAAGGTTGAGAACCACTGGTCTAAAGTAAAGGGAGATGTGTGTGAAATTCCAAAGCTTGCTACTGGTGTCCAGTGACCTAGTTTGAAATGCCCAGGATTAAATTGACCAGAACCCAGCCTGACGAAGAGAAAGATGTTTGATCCTGTGACCTGGTGCACATTGCTTGAGTCTTGATTATGGCCTGCTCTAGACTTAACTTTGCTTATGGATGCAGATATATAAAGTTTCAACCGGAATGAAGATATTTTTCAGGTCAAAGAACAAGCTTGTCTCCTCAGAGAACTGAGTTGACACGAGTGAGAAATTTAGATATTGGATACCCCAAATTAAGGAAGATAAAGGCATAAAGTAGCTGGTTTATAAGCATTCTGGGTCTCAAATAAATGGAACAAGGGAAGATTCCCCACAGAATGATTTTCTTTTTTCTTAATAGGCCCAGAGACGAGATGGTGTGGAAGAAATTGATTAGATTATAGGATTCAGGTGTAGGTGATTGTTACAGAACTGAAATTGTTAGGCATCAAATATTTTTGTTCTGTTCATTTTAAAATATACTATTTCAATGGGTCTAGTGAATTTTCAGTTGTATATGTGTTAGTTGTATCCTGGTAGGTACAAGTATGATTTTATGTTTTTCTTTTTAGAGAAATTATGAATACTTAAAGAATTATGTACGGGTGTCAAGTTGACAAGAGTGGTCTGTGATTGTTATATTTTATGTCAACCTGCACCTATGTGAAGTTAGGGCTGGAATCCAACCTAAAAATCAGGTTACATCCTGGTGATGACTTTTCATAATAGAGACACTGAATAGAAGTGAGCCTTCTCTTGCCTTTTCCTTCCTGCTCGACTGGGTTCTATGTCACACATCGGGAGTTGTCATCCATGTGGCCTGCTTACCCTGGGAGTTATCAGTGCCCTGTCATGTTCCTGTGGACCTTGATCTGCTCAACTCTACCCAAGCAGTCTGTGATCTCCCAGCTTCCCACTTAACCTTTCTGCTTCATCTGATGGCAGCTGCATGAATCTGAAGGCCCCCAGCTAGCATCTGACCCTTGGACTTGAATCAAATTGGCCTGAGCTACTTGCTTGATATAAAATTCTTTCTTGATATAAAGTTCTTTCTTAAACTCATATGAGTGTCACTAGCTTTATTTGTCAGGAAAATGCAGCGTAACACAGAAAGCATATTTCATTTCAGTAATCCCAAGAGTCATAATACCAGGTCATTCTAATCCTACATGTAGGATATCTAGTCTCCTGGATCCCAGTTTAGTGTTAACCTTAAAATTCTACCTATTACTTTGGGTCTATTGATGTCTTTGATGATTGAACACAGATTACAGAAATAGCCTTGCATATAAAATAAGAAGTACACCTGGTTTATGCTTACCCAGATGTAGACATAATACCCAATTTGTAGAAGGCTATGGAGGAAAGTGGGAGGCCAAAATCCACTTGCTGATTATCCAGTCAGATTAAGCTTCTAGCCAGGGAGTCCAACAGCTTTACTATAAAACAGAGATTATTGTGAACTTGATTATGGTGGATAGAACCATGGTATAATACGATACTTGTTCAGTTGTACTCCTTCTTGAGCCAACCTGAATTTTCTCTAGGCTCAAATATTATTCACTTGTTGCATGACAGAGATTCCTTCAATTGCTTTTTAAATATTGCTGGTGGTCTTTTCTTTCTTACTCTTTATTTTTATCTTTATATTATTATTATTTGGTTTCTGTTTCATTTTGGTTTTATTTTTATGTTTTCTGTCTCCCATTTTATGAAGTACAGAAGAAGTGAATGCATAGAGACAACAATTGATGCAATGGTGAGGAGGGTGAGGGGATGTGGGAAGCAGTCAATGAATCTTGGAGTGGGGAGGGAATATTACAACTTATTGTGATGATGTATATATAACACTTTTTAAGAACAATTTAACTCTGGAAGTGTATGAAATGTGACTATTATATCAAGAAAACTACTTAAAAAAAAAAAAAGAAAAGAAATCAAACTTGACCAATGGTTACTATGGGTGAAGGAGAAAGGGTTTTTTTCATAGAGGTCATTGAGCTTGTTTTAATGGTAGTGGAACAATTTGGAGATTGATATTAATAACGATTGTTCACCATGAAGAGTATAATCAATGGCACTGAATTATACATGTGGAAGTTGTTGAATTGGCAAATGTTTCGTTGTGTATATATTTTGTCACAATTGAAAATAACAATTACACAAATAACGATGAGTACAAGGAAGAAGAAAATGTTCTAAAATTGATTGTGTCAATGATTGTAGAACTCCTCTTGATATGAAGAAACTATTGAATTTTATGATATGTGAGTAAAGTGCCAATAAAACTGTGGGAAAAAAGATCTTTCCCTTGATTAAAAGTTTCTTTATAGGTATCATTACTTCATATTACAGTTGTTCATGGTCCTGGAAAGTCCTCTGAGAGAAATTTTATTCCTCATTCACAAATATCCATAAAGAACTATTGTGAGAGACGAAAACTTACATTAGCTTTTACTTATATTTTGGATCTACCTTGGTTAAGCCTAGCTAATTCAACTTCTTGAGGTAATTCTATTTATGTCCTTAGATAGAGGGACTGAATTACCCTCTGCAATCAAGTATAGTCAAGTCTAGCTCAAGACCTTACAATTTTCAGGAGAGAATCAAGAAGACCAAAGTCTTTAGGATTTTTTGATGCTTCTTTTGTTCAATGCCTTCCCTTAAGTTAATTTAGCTCAAGGATCAAAGGGACTAATTGGAGCCAATTGCTGTTTTGTGCCTAGGATTTGCACCACTTGCTTTGGTAAGAACCTTTTTGGCTGCAAATTAACAAAGGCAAACTCAAAGTATATCAAATCTACCAACCATGTCACAACAATTGTACTATGTAGTGACAATATCTGAGCCCGTTGGAGTTCAGAATTCAAACCTGAATGAAATCCCTCTGAATGTCTGCTCTGTTATATCTTTCCATCAAAGGCCTTTCCATATTTCCTCATAGTTTCTTCTTCCTTATAATTTTGGCTAGCATATGGAAGCCATTTTCTTTCTAGCCCTGACTGGATTTGACCTTTCAACTGTAACACCCAACTAGTAACAGAGAACTTTGTTCTTTTCTTTACATCAAATTCCTATGAGATGGCAGCCTGTTTTCTTTTACATCAGACCATGGAGCAATGTTAAGTCGTGGGCCTTGTCCCCACATGCAGTTCAGTCAGTTGTGATCAGTGTTGAATTGAGACATTTGATATTTTAAAAGTGGGGTCTCAGGGTAGCAAGGTCTGTGGGCAAAACAGATGTTACAGAAGAGAGTTTGAGATCATAGGCTGTGATTGTCCTTTTTGGTGTTACAACTAGCAGTAAAGTGCCAACTAAATGGTAGTTGTTACATAATGTATGTAGCATAACACATTTTGTGCTAACATTTTCAGTACTATGTTAAAGGGGTAGGAAAACAAGTAGATAATATATGCATGCCTTTATCTTTCCCCATGTAAACTTTTAGCAATTTAAGAGCAAAGACTATAAGTACTTTATAATAAATAATAAACAAGAAGCAGATAGTACTTAAAATTTTTTAAAATGGTTTCGTTTACGTACTATAAAGTCTAAAAATCTTAAAAGTTCAGCTTAATGACCTTTTGTATTTATATAAATACAGTCATATAAGCACCAACTGGATTAAGATACAGAACATGTCCAGCACCTAAGTCAATATCTATTAAAGAGGTATTCATTAATCTGACTAGAACCAAAAGTAAGTTTTATTTTCATTTGATTTTTTTCATTAAAGAAAATATCTATGAAATTCAAGCTTGGTGTCCTTGTATCAGTAGTTCATTTTTTCATAGTTGATGATCAGTTCTCCATGAATATTATACTGTATTACATTTGATTATCCATTCTTTTTTGGGTTGTTATTATTTTTGGCTATTGTAAACAATATTGTAAATAAGACTGTTATGAACAATGATTTGTATAGTCTAGACAGAAATGTTCCTTTGAATTTTTATGTATGCATAGTCTCTCTATGCTTTTTTAAAAAAAATTTTATTATGGTGAGATATTTTAACGACTTTTAAATACACAATTAATTGGAATTAATTGCACTCACAATGTTGTATTACCATCACAATTGCCCATTTATAAATTTTTTTAAAGATATATGCTTTAAGCAGTAATTCTGCTTTCTCCATTCTCCAATTCCCAGGAAATTCTATTAATTTTCTGTTTTGATATATTTGCCTATTCTAAGTTATTTCTTGAAAGTGGAATTGTACAACATCCTCTTGTGTTGGAAATATTTAATATATAGTTGCTTTATTTTTCTCAAATGCCATATCTAATTAATGGTTTTGGGCAGTTTCCCACAACAGGACATAGTGTTTCAAAGCTTTGGT
Source organism: Echinops telfairi (assembly GCF_000313985.2). Taxonomy (NCBI): domain Eukaryota; kingdom Metazoa; phylum Chordata; class Mammalia; order Afrosoricida; family Tenrecidae; genus Echinops; species Echinops telfairi. The sequence continues at coordinate 7,197,246 of NW_022107407.1, forward strand.
TACATGCTGTTTGTCACAGTGTTCATCAGAGTTTATCTTGACTCTAATTCAGTTATTGTGGCTCAAAATCCAAAGCCCTTTCCATAACATGTCATGGAATGAATGCCACATACTTCAATAACCCTCCTTGGCTTGGGTCATGGAAGACTCTTCACTGATCATATACAGACAAGTCAAGTAGGCAGCATTGTATGCGAAAAGAGTTAAATGCTTTACTACTAACCAATAGATTGGTGATTTGAAAGAATTCAGATATTCCTTAAAAGACAAGCCTGGCGTATGGCTTTAAAAAGGTCTCTACCTTGAAAAATTTTCATAGCAAGTAGCTGTACTCTACATTTATGGCGTCACTATGATTCAAAACTGACTCTGTGGCAACTAACAATAATATTTGGAGTTATTTTCAACTAATGAGCATTATTCTCAGGTGTACTGATGACTCAATGGCTAGCCATAGGTGATAACCAAAGGATTGGTAGTTTTAACTTACCAAAAGCTCTGAGGAAAAAGACATAGCAATCTGCCCCCGTAAAGGTTACACACAGTTAGGAAAGCCTATGGGCTACTTCTACTGTGATATAGCAGCCCTATGACTCGTATCTATTCTTCAGCATACAACAATATCAATAATTATTTAAAAAATAATAACGGGGTGCCTGGAAGTCTTATGTAAATGTAGATAGAACTTTGAATAAAGGTATTTTGTCTACTAATACCTTTATTCTACTAATTGTCTACTAATACTAAGACTACTAATCCTATCATTTTGGAGAACACAGCATACTTTCATGGTGGAGAAGAATACTTCATTCCATGAAATACAGGAAACATATTACATTCAAAAATTGCCTTGAGTTAGCAGGCTATTAGCATGAGTTTCTTATTCAGACCTATTTCTTCATATGTGGAGCTACACAAGTGATGCCAGCAAATCTTATATGAAATTAGACTGCTTAAAAATAAATAGTTGAACTTTATTAGGATAGTAGAATTGAGAAAATCGCAGCATTATAAATCTCCAGGTGTTAATTTTTGCAGGATATACTAAAGTCTTATTTACCAATTACATGTCATAATTCTCTACCTGTGCCAGAAGACTGAAGAAGAATCAATGCATTTGAATTGTTGTGTTGTCTTGGAAGAAGTGCGACTAGAGTACTCTTTAGAGCAGTGGTTCTCAACCTTCCTAAGGCCATGACCCTTTCATACAGTTCTTCATGTGGTGGTGACCCCCAACCATAGCATTATTTTTGTTGCTACTTCATAACTGTAATTTTGGTACTGTTATGAATTGGGCAACCCCTGTGAAAGGGTCGGTCAATGCCCCCAAAGGGGTCATGACCCACAGATTGAGAACCGCTGCTTCAGAGAAAAGGATGGCAAGAAATCATCTTATATACTTGGGACATATTGCCAGGAAAGATCAGTCTTTGGAGAAGGACATCATGCTTCCTAAAGCAGAGAAGCAGCAAAAATGAGGACGGCTCTCAACGAGATCCATTGACACAGTGGCTGCAGCTGTGGACTCAGGCACAGGAACAGTTGTAAGGATGGCACAGGACTGTGTAGCACTTCATTCTGTTGTGGATAGGGTCACTATACCAACTCGGCAGCACCTAACAACAACCCATCCCAGACATGCTAGAATACAGAGATGAGCAGGCGCGGTCTTATCTGAAAGAGTCTTTATGGATTTGAATTGGAATGAAAACAAATTGTTCTTCAAATTCATTTTCTGAATTGTAAGACTCTTAGCCAAATGATCTCTTTTTCCATCTTCAAGTTGAATTATCAATCCCTATCTAATTCATAAGGTTATTCTGAGAGTGAAATGGGATAATATACAGAAAGGGAAAACAAATAGCTGAGTGCCTGGTTTGTGGAAACACCAACTCATGTTTTCTACTAAATCAAAGGCATCTAACACTAACTGACACTCAGCAATTATGCAATAAATATTAGCTTTTTTTGGTCATTTTTGACTTTTGCTCTATTATTTTAGTCCCTTCCAAGAAACCATAACTTTTTCTCAGCTCTGGCTAAATTATGGATACATATGCAACTTATAGGAACCCACTCTATACATTACCAACATGGTTGCGTTCTATATTTTGAAATGGATTTCTTTTTTTGAAATAGACTCTTTGATTTTGCATGTATTTGGACACTTTGAGGTTATTTCTATTCTCTAGAGAAGCATTGATGAGTTGAATTTTCTCTAATAGAAGTCTTAATATATGTGCAGTCTAATATGAATATTGAAATTAGTTTTAAAAGCTCACTGCCGTCAATTCTGACTCACAATAACCCTGTAGGACAGGATAGAACTGCCCCCAGTGGGTTTCTGAGACTACAACTCTTTATAGGAGTGGAAAGCTACCTGTTTCTCCCATGGAGCAGCTAGTAGTTTGGAACTGCTGGCCTTATGGTTAGCAACCCAACATGTAACCATTATACCACCAGTCTTAGAGCACTTAAAATGTGTTGTTCCTCATGAGGAACTGTATTTTTAACTACTTTTTTTAAGTTAATATAAATCAAATTTAAAATATCTACATGGCTAGTGGCTGCTGTATTGAATGGCAAAGTTGTTGATTACTTAAGAATTTATTTTATAATTGCATATCATTTACAAATTAGACAAACCTATTCTTGTCTTTCTGCTAAGCCTTTTCAAAAATATATTTAATTGAAGAGATATAGGGACTAACTCCAGGGAAAACTACTCAATATGTCTGACTGCTTCTTACCTCCTACTACATCAACCTTTTTACTTATTTATTTTTATCATTTTATTGGGGGCTCGTACAACTCTTATCACAATCCATACATAGATCCATTGTGTCAAGCACTTTTGTACATTTGTTGCCCTCATCATTCTCAAAACATTTGCTTTCTACTTGAGCTCTTGGTATCAACTCCTCATTTTCCCCCTTCCCTCCCTGCTCCCTCTCCTTCATGAACCCTTGATAATTTATAAATTATTATTATTTTGTCATATCTTACAGCGTCCGACATCTCCCTTCACCCTCTTTTCTGTTGTCTGTCCCCCATGGAGGAGGTTATATGTAGATCCTTGTAATCAGTTCCCCCTTTCCACCCCAACTTCGCTCCACCCTCCTGGTATCGCCACTCTCACCACTGGTCCTGAAGGGATCATCTGTCCTGGATTCCCCGTGTTTCCAGTTCCTATCTGTACTAGTGTACATCCTCTGGTCTAGCCAGAATTGTAAGGTAGAATTGGGATCATGATGGGGGTGAGGGGAAGTAAGCATTTAAGAACTAGAGGAAAGTTGTATCAATATTTAAATAGTATCCTAACCTCAGGCTGTGAGTCAACCACTTAAACTCTGATATCAAGGCGATGGCAACCCATAATAAACCTGTATGACAAGGAATAACTGCCTCTGTGAATTTATGAAAGTATAACTGTTTACAGGAGTAGAAAGCCTATCTTTCTCCTGAAGAGCGGCTGGTGGTTTTAATCTACCGATCTTGCAGACTACAACCCAATGTGTAACCTCTAAGCCACCAGGGTTTCTTGAACCACTTAAATACAGTGACGAAAAGAGAGTAGCATTTTCTATGCTGATCCAAACCCACTGCCTTGAGTGTTGTTTAGACAGAGAGCCTTTCAATATAATGGTTCTAGAAACTGGATCTCAAAAGAGATTTCCATAATATGAAAAGGAACATATCATTGTACAGGTCAAGAGAAAAACAAGTGTCAGCTAATCAATTTGGGTCTTAAGGTAAGACCAATAACAGTAGAGTAGAGGGCAAAGCTGAGGTGTTGTGTGAAAACACAGCATCATTTGGTGTCTTAGACGCTGAGGCTCAAATGCTGTAATCCCAAATGGCTACAGTCTTGCCTGCCATCTGGTAGCAGTTGGATGGAGAGTTCAATCTGATGAAATTTAGTTAGACAGCTGGTATCAGATATTAAAAATTTTAAGTCCAAACTCCAGCATAGCTTTTAACAAAGCTGCCTCTGCACCCAAGAGATAAAGGTTTCATTTATAAAACAATCCCAAAGGAAAAGAACTTCAGAATTTAAAAATGTATTTAATAGTCTCATTATGTGCTCATGTGGAAGAAGAAGACATGCTTATTCCTAGGCTGATGTTAGATGTGGTCAAATGCTTGCTTTGTGTCAATCAACAGTCTACTTTTCCCTGCTTTTTGAAAGCGCTTCTTAAGCTCAATCATAGAACATTCAAAGATTATCCTACTAATGAAGATTATTTAAAATGAAATGAGTAAGCATAGTTCCTGGGAAACAGTTATTGAAGGAGGCCTAGAGTTGCCGGTAAGTGTCACATTTGGGAACAGCTGGGATCCCTAAAACAGTTTTGTTTCATTGATGTTTATAGTAGAATTACCATTTTCCTAGCATCAAAATGTTCTCAGCTAAAATTGACATGAAAGTTCATGTAACATTTAGGAAATATTTGCAGCATACAATATAAAATATTTTGTGAAATAGACATGTGCTGCTAATCTACAAACAACATTTCCCCCCCTATTTAATGGTCATTTTGGTGCTTTATGTGCAGCTATAAAGAAAAGAGCTGTCAGGCTGGTGTTTTCCTTCTTCTTGCCTGGCCCTGTTTGGCATGAGTTATTAAGCCATGTTCTGGAAAGAAGCCAATGCTGCATATCATTAGTGTGAAGTTCTGAGGAGGTGTACATTTTCAGTGTGATATCACAGACATCCAAATGATAATCAGTGCCTGCCAGGCTCCATTGTAATTGAACAGTTTTAGGAAGCTAACTATGTGGAAGACATTTCTTGATAACACAGATAAACAGTTGAAAAGGAACTGAGATTTGTTTTCCCCTCAGAAGGTGGTTTCCATCTGACCCATGTTGAAAAGACATTAGGAGGAAGACCTAGCTGTGAGAAGACACAGCGGCAGGAAGGGAAGCCTAGGTTAATTTGTGAGGTCCAGTGTCAATCCCTTAGAAATGTAGGTCAGAATGGGCTTCTAGCCTCTTTTCACTCAGCAGGGCTCTCAGGCCAGGGGCTGGAATCTTTCCAAACATTTTAATTGATTGCTTTCTCTGATCATAAGCCTCGAAATACTGGAGTCTCTAGAATCATTTGGTAATTCTATTACTATTCCAAATTGATTTTGAATTATATGAGTGATTATTTTGTTCCAAGTTTATATCCACAAGAGAGTCTAATTTGGGAATATTTTGGAACACAACACGGGTTTTACTAGGTAGTTTCTATATCAGAAGCACCAAGTGATGTATAATGAGCTTAATAGTATTGGGCTTTAACAAATTTTGGAAAGCATTCTCAATAGATTGTGTTGAGAACCAGCTGATTCTTTAAATGTAAGGGGGGAAGTGAGATGAATGTACAAGAAACAGGAAAACAAAATGCAAAGTGGGAAAAAATCAAATGAAAATTAAAATATTCAAAGGTGCTTCAATGAATTCATTGGTGTTCCTCTTTTTTTTTTGTTATCTATTTTACTAAGCTAGATAATACCTAAAAAAAAAAAATACACTTTGCTAATGTATTGGACAAACTTATTTCTTTGTCAATCTAGGTGTCCATACTTCTAGAACATCCAGCTATCTTTTAGATGGGCTTTCTCAATAATCTTTCTGCTTTAAAAAAAATGCTTTCTGCTTTTTAAAAATTCCTTGTGACTCAGAAAAGATCAACTTCAGCATTCCTTCAATAACGGAAATTGTAAATTTGGACCAGTGGACATAATGTGCTTTGACATCACAAAACCTTTTGTTAGGTAGTAGAATTCTTTATAGAAAAGAATACAATCTCTTCGGTTTAAAATCCATATTCTCCTAATAGTTAAGTAGGTACTGTGACATTGCTCCAGTTGCAAGGGCATCCTCACAGGCAAGGGGAGATCAGCACTAGAGAGTGTCAGTCTATCAAGTGTGTTAGGATATTTAGGATACGTAACAAGATTTTTTTCTCTTGTTTTGGGTTTTCAGTTAAAAACCTTACATTGAGGTAAACAGATGGTACTACCTATACTAAAATATCTACATAGAAAAGCTTTGTACCGCTGTTAGGTTTCTGGGATGGCTTACCTTGCCTCTTGCTTCTCAAGGCTGAAAGAATTCATGTGGCAGAAGCACTTTTGTAAATCCAAGTAACTTCTATAAGGGAAAGGGAAGTTTCAAGTATTACAGTCTCAGAAGGTACATGCTATCTCTAGAAAGCATGCAAGGCCTCACGGGGACCCCACCAGAGTTCACGACTTAAGACAACCACTTCAGGAGAGCGAGAGTGACCTAAGAGGGGCACGCAGGAGCATGTGAGCCTTGCACATAGGAGAAATCCCACCCTCCAACTTGCAAAAGAGCAACCTGAGAGATACACCTACCCTCAGTCTACTATTTAACCCTTCCACTGGTTGGCAGGGAGGGAGAGGACGTGGTGGAGGTTATTGGCAAACCTTGTTGGCTGAGTTTAGGTTCAGCTGTGTGGTGCAATGTCGCTGGTGCCCTGTGGGTGTGCTCAGATTTATCTCCATCTGGGCCGAGGTAACCTGGGTCTGAGCATGTTGAGCTTTGGATTGTCCCCATAAGTGTCTGATGTGTGTCTGATTCCTCTGCGACCCCTTTATTGTAGTATGACCATGTAATTTTCATTTAGCGTGGGCATTTGGTGGAGACAACCCCCTCCATCTCTAATCTATCTACCTGTCACCTCTGTGCAGAATTTGATAACAGATATTCAAAACTGTCAGCTCCATTACCACTCCCCCAGCTTGGTGAAGAAATCTTAACATAGAGCATGATTTTGTATCTGATTCCTTCTCCTCCTGGAAAAAAGGGAACTCCACATACTTAGCTATTTAGAGCTGCCAGCCATCAGGGTATCTTTCGCCATCTTTCACCTTCTCCCCACCCCCAACCTGCACCCTATCTCAATGATGTCCACGTGACAGATTCTGAGGCTTGTTTCAGGAAAAACTGATATATGATCACTGTAGTTTTGGGGCAGAGAAATAGGTGCTTGATTTCAACCTGAAGGTGGGCAAATTTGGAGGATAGGCCACAGGGTATAGGTCAAGGTAGAGCAGCAAAGATAGTGCCTTTTACTACTAGAGTTCAATGGAGGAAGTGTGTGCACTGTTTCACATAGTTCAAGCCAACTCAGAAAAAGTAATGATCTAGGGACAAGGAAGGTTTAACAAAATAGTATGAAGGAACACTAGGGATTTTGTTGCTCTTGTCATTGCTAGGTGCCGTCAGACTGGTTCTGCCTCATAACGTACAATTGAACTGAACACTGACCAGTCCTGCACCAACCTCAAAATCTTTGCTGTGTATGAGCCCATGTTTGTAGTCATTGTGTGAATCCAATTCATTGAAGGTGTTCCTCTTTTTTTTGGCTAGCTTTTTATTTTAACAAGCATGATGTCCATCTCCAGGGACTGGTCCCTCCAGATAACATGTCCAAGTTATGTCGTACAGTCTTGCTATCCTTGCTTCTGAGAAACTGTCTGGCTTTACTTGTTCCAAGACAGATTTGTCTGCTCTCCTTGCAGCCTATGGCATATTCAGTATTATTTATAAAACTATAATTCAAAGGCACCAGCTCTTTTTTTGGTCTTCCTTATTCATGTTCCACTTTCACATGAATGAGCGAATTGAAAATACTATGACTTGGGTCAGGTGTATCTCAGTTCTTAAAAAGATATCTTTGCACTTTGACACGTTTAAAAGCATCTTGGCAGCATATTTTTCCATTGCAAGATGTTGTTTGACTTTTTGACTGTTGCTTCCATCAGCATTGATTATGGATAGGAGTACAATAAAATTCTTTAATATTTATATATATCCACTACCATGGAGTTGATTCCAATTCATAGTGACTGAGTTAGTTTATTGAGCCAAACTGGCCAATAAACTGTGGTTAATTGAAGGGTGGAGAGATAAATGGCTTGGTGAGCCTCACCTTTCAAGTTCTCGGGTGTCTTGCTTTCTGATGGTCGGAACAGGGTGCAGCTGCCTTAGCCAGTTCCCTGCTCTAGCTGGCAAGGCTCATTTCCTGCAAGACAGCCCCCAGGAGAAGCCACATGGACCTATCCGGATGCAGCCCTGGGTGCTGGACTGGCTGTGTGGAGAGCCCTGCCAGCGCTGAGATGTTTACCCATTCACTGACTCGGCTTTCCTCTTGCAGTTGGAATCATTCTGTGTGTTTTGTGAGATGGAGGAGGACTTTGTGGATTGGTGTTGGACATATGAGTTAATGATGGACTTGTGGGTTTGGGCAGCACTGGCTTGGGATGTTTTCTTGTTGCACACTTAACCTTTATTTAAAGCTCTCTCTTATACATGCATTTCTGTGGATTTATTTCTCTAAAGTACCCGGACTAAAACAACCACTTAGTGAATTTGAAGATTACAGTCTTTATCTTCATTAGTAAGTGCTTCAAGTTCTCTTTGCTTTCAACAAACAAAGTTGTGTCATCTGCCTGTTGCAGGTTTTTAATGAATTGTCACCCAATCCTGACACCACCTTCTTCTTCATATAGTCCAGTACTTAAAAAAAATTATTTACTGAAGGATTTTATATGAATTTTAATTACTTATAAAAATTGAATGAATTAAAAGGCAAAATGTTTATGCAATGGCTTTTATATCACTTTTTAAAATTGAGGAATATCCGCCAAAGGCATTAAATTGAAGATCCAAGGCATTAAATTGAAGAAGGCACAGAAAATAGACCAACATTTCTACCTCCTCAAAATAGTGGTGCTACAAAATGGTAAATACATATTTTAAATTATTAAAATCTTATTTTGCTGGTCAAAACATAGGAACATTAGGGACCCAGGAGTGAGACTAGAGATGCTTCACTTGGGTATCTAGGGAAATAGTCAGAAACTAATTATCAAACCTTGGGTGTATAGTGGGAGAAAATATAGATATCCTAATGAAATGATCATTTATGGAAATAATAAATATGCTTATTTAATAATGATATATCATGAGTCTATAATGAGTAAAGTAAATTGAGTAGGAAACAAACTCCAAGCCAAAGGCTAAATATCAAATCATTAAAATCAACAATAATCTCCAAATAAATTTTAAAAAAATACAACAAAACATAAACATACAATTTGTATTGGGGAAATGAAGATCACTAGTGTAACTACTGCCTGGGAGAATATCAAAAAGATATTTCTGTCCACTTACAATTAGACTGTTAACTTAGATTAGAAACTCTTAGATGATTTTTACTTGCCAAAACTTTTCTGTTTGATTTTTTTTAATTAACTATGTATTATCTGTATGTTACCAGACTCAAAAATCAAGCCATTTAATTTTGTGTGAAAAAAAATCATGAGCAAGATTTTTGTATCACTCATTTATTCCCTACCACTTCAAACTAAATCTCTAGTTCTGGATAATGACTCATGGTGCTCAAATTCACGTATCAAAGGATTGTTGTGATCATCAACCTTTGGAGAAAAGTTCATTGATATTCAAAATTTATGTCTCTTAGTTGAGATGGAACATGCTCTACTAGTTTTTAGCAAGACATTTTATTTCAATGAAGACATGTTTAATCATTTGGTCAAGCAGAACATTAAATTTATCAGTATGCCTTCTGAACACATTCTAATTAATTGATAAATTGAAACCTTAAAATCTCTTCTTGAATATAAAGTGTACATTCATAGTTAATAAGAAAAAGACTCTTACTTTCTTCCCTTCCTAATTCTTTTTCCTCTCTATTCTGTCTAAGGAATTTAAAGAACCCTTGTTTTTACATTGATGCAAACTTTGCTGCTTAGCAAAAATTGTGTGGAAATAATAACCTTTTGCCATATTTCATATTCACCCTTGGACGTTCATATTAATCATTCTGATTTTGCCAATACTAGTTTTGACTAGGAGCCCTAGTGGGTCAGGATTTCAAAATCACGAGAAAGATAAAGTTTGCACTCCTGTGTTGGGTTATCGTTTTGGAAACCCACAGGGGCAGTTCTACTCTGACCTAAAGGATTGCTCTGAGGCAGAATTGACTGGATGACAGGGAGTTTTAGAGGTTGAGTTAGTTAATTGTGCCAACCTGGCCGATAATCACATGTGGGGCTAATTGAAAGGCGGAGGGATAAATGGGTGGTGAGCCTCACCTTTCTAGTTCTGGGGTCTCTTGCTTTGTGATGGTTGCACAAGGGTGCAGCTGCCTTAACAGTTCCCTGCTTCAGCTTGCAAGATTGACTTCCTACAAGACATCCCCAAGGAGAAGCTAAATGGACCTATCCCGATGCAGCCCTGGGTGCTGGAGCAGCCGTGTGGAGACCCCTGCTAGTGCTGAGATGCTTGTTCGTTCACTGACTCAGCTTTCCTCCTACAGTCGGCATCATTGCCTCTGTTTTGTGAGGTGGAGAACTTTGTGGACTGGTGTTGGGTTAATGGGTTAATGTTTGACTTGTGGGCTTGGGCAGCATTGGGTTGGGATGTTTTCGTGATGCACACTTTCTTTACGTAAAACTCTCTTATACATGAGCTGCTGTGGATTTGCTTCTCTAAAGTACCTCGACTAATACAGAGGTCTTTTGTTTTTTGGTTTTCTTGTTTTAGTTTTGAGTAGGCCCAAATTAAGTGGCACAATGTTTGTTTACTTTTGCCAAATTCACCAAGTAAAAATGGCATATTTAATGGCACTCCTCCAGGAACTAAAAAATTTCTCTGATGTGGTTTAGAATAAATATAATACAGAAATGGTTTTGATGGCATTTATGTAGAAATCCAATGACATCTATATTATAATTTCTCTGACCTACACTGGTTTCTACTTTCATTCTATACTGAAAAGGAATATACTTTTGGCTACAAAGACATCAAATTTGTCTTATTAACCTTATACTTTACACCATAGGGACCATGCTTTATGAGTTAAAGCTATAAGTGTACTTTAAATTCTAATATACTATTTGGCATTTTAAGAACCAAATCAATATTTCAATGAAAGTAAGCTCAGGTATTAGCAATTACTTTGCTAAAATTCAAAAGACAAGATAGTGACTTGAATATTTTAATATAAAGAATTAATTCTGATAATGTAGGATGCATTGTTTATAAATTACCATACACATGATTTATTGGACTTAATCAGATCCTTATTTGCAGCATATATTGGCCAGGAATAATGTGAGTAAATATTTAAGACCTGCATTAGCAATATCTCCTACCCTTGTTGTTTTAAAGGGTTCAGTGAAGAAAAATTACACATTATTATGGATGACCTTCAATGATATGCTGGTGACATAAAAATAAAGATAAAACATATTATCCACTTTGTAGCATTTTTCCTTATGTGTTGCTGACATTTCAGTCAGATTCCTCATGCTATTGTAAAAGTAAATAAGACCTCGGCTCCAAAGTCATTTATTGTTGGAAAAATATGTCTATTAATAAAACTGTATGATGCTGGAGCCCCATAGGAGACACTCCAGTCATGAAATAACAGATTTCATGCTTCACCCTTTCTGGTTAGTGAATAAGTAGCAATTAAATGAGCCTGTTCAGGAGGCAGCTAGTTTTCAATTATACTGTCAGTGCTACAGAGCTCACTGGCCACCTGTAATACTCAAGAACATCTGTAGCATCCCAACACTGCCAAACCTTGAGACTGGCAACTACTTTGAGTATCTATAAATGAGTTGGCTCCCTGCAAGACTGAGATTGTCCCCTTCACAACATTATGATGGCTCAAGGAAGTGAAATGGCAGAAATTGCTACCCTTCCTCATGAAACCCTCTGCTCTCTCCTCTTCCCTAGAATGATTAGCCAGAGTCTGTTTTTATTCATATACCACATTAATAACAACTCAACAAAAGAACAAAATCATCATTCGTTTTTAGTGTAAGCAACACCACTGAAATTAAAGGGGAAAAGTGAACAATTCAATGGTATTATCTATGTAAACCTTATTAAATGCTGAGTGAATGTAAATAGAAATGGAAAACTAGGTGAGCTTGAAGATAACAAAAGAGAGTTCTGTTAAGGAGTATGGTGGTGTAACCATCTTTAAAACAAAACAAAAAAAATCATTCCAGAATGTTCAGTATCCCAAATGACCATATATTTATTTAATTTTTTTGAAATATATTTAACCAAATATAAATGTGCCACAGTCATTGTAAAACCCAAATTTTTACATTTTGGGGCTTGAAAAAAACATGAGAAAATAATTAAGGAAATTGCTTTGAAAACTCTGCTGAGTTTGACATGAAGAATGTTATTGAATAGTTAATGATGTGTAATAGATCATCTTCTTAAAAGCTGCCTTCACAGAAAATAAAGCATCTTTCAGTTAGTACAGTTACCCTTAGGTGGGCAGCATTTTATTTCCAACATAAAGAGTTCTCCAGAGGATTGTGTAGGTGTGCTGGGAACAATCATGGGGAAAGCCTGATTTCAAGATGATTTGACTTCTCCTCAGAGACCACCAGAAATAGTACCACTGAGCGCTTGAAATGACAGCAGCTTGATGAGACTTGTATGCTCATCTGTTAGGTCTTGAAAGGAGATGAATAAGGTTTAGCATATAAACCCTGGGGAGAGCAAAGGCAAACCGGTTCCTAATTTTTCACTTACTCATTCAACAAAAATTTGTTGAGCCTTTATATACACCTAACAGTATTCTTGACATTTAATATAGCACTGAACAAACCAAGAGCCTGCTCTTCCAGAACTTGTGCCTCTTTGGGGAAAGTAGGCAATGACCTTAAAAATAATAAACATATAATATGTGATGTAGTAAGCTAAAATAAATTCAGGATAAGAAATATAAAGTGTAAGAGGAATGGGAGCTGTATAAGGTACATTTGAGCAAATGTGATCCTGATGGAAAGAAACCAGACTGTGATGGGAGAAAAGTAGGGATAATGAAAAATGAAGAAAGAGGTGTCAGCAGGAAAGGCAATTGTTAGAAGAAGACACTGTGTTTGGTAAAGTAATAGGGGCCACTGAACACATTGAGATGGAGTAACACAATATGCATTAACAATGTACTCAAGCAGATCAAGACCTATGAGGAAAACTAAGGACCCAGCAACAGGTTGCTCTGTTATACATTAAGGTCCCTATGCGTTAGAGCCAGTTTGAACTAACAACAAAGCGGACAAAGAATCAAGGACCACAGCCTTAATGAAAACATACTAGTAGTGTTTAAGAAACTGTGGTGAGGATAACAACATGCCTAGAACTGAGTCTCTGAGAGAGAGATGATTGAAGATGAAATCCCAGTGATTGGTTAGAGGGAGGTCAATGTAGACCATGGTAAATGTTTTCACCTTTACTCTTATGGGAATGGGACATTATTAGAATGTTTTTAGCATGGTAGTGATGTGACCAAACTTAAATTTCTCAGAGATCATTTGGTACCATGTAAAGAGTCTATTGTGGTGAATCAAGTAGAGAAGCATGTGTTGTTATTAGGTGCCATTGAGTTGGTTCCAACCCAAAGCAACTCCATGCACAACAGAAGCAAACACTGCCTGGTCCTGTGCATTCCTTACAATTGTTCCAATCCCTGAGCCCATTTTAAAAGCCACTGTGTCAATCCATCCCTCTGAAAGCATTACTCCGTTTTGTTGTCCCTCTACTTTACCAAGCACAATGTCCTTTTCCAGGGACTGGTCTCTCTTGACAACATGTCCAAAGTATGTAAAATGAAGTCTTGCCATTCTTTCCTCAAAGGAGCACTCTGACCATACTTCTCCCAAGACAGATTTGTTTGACCTTTCAGCAGTCAATAGTACTTTTGATATTCCTCTCCGGCACCACAATTCAAGTACATCAATTCTGTAGTCTTATTCAATGACCAACTTTCTAATGTATATGAGCCAATGGAAAATACCATGGCTTAAGTCAGGCACATCTTAATCCTCAAAGTAAAATCCTTGCTTTTCAAAGCTCTAAAGAAGTCTTGTGCAGCAGATCTACCCAAAGCAAACTGTCTTATGATCTCTTGACTGTTGCTTCCGTGAGCATTGATTGTGGATTCAAGCAAGACAAAAAAAAATTGACAACTCAATGTAAAGAAGAACAAATTCCTCACAGCTAGACAAATAGTAACATTATGATCAATGGAGAAGAGATTGAAGTTGTCAAGGAGAAGCAGTTAAACTAGGGAAACACCTACTGTGCCATCCCAGAAAAGAGACAGCCTTTGGGGCCAAGGCAGGAACTATGGTGGTGCTAATTGCTCAGTGTTTTTACTCTGAACAGTAATAATTGAATGAAAGTGTCTATATGTGAGAGAAAAAAGTCTCAAAACTTAGTCTAACATTTTTGGCTAGAGTATCTAGGAGAATTCAGTTAAATTTAAGAAACAGAAGTCATGCTCTAGGCAATATTGCTTATAGAAAGAGTGTAGATCTCAAAGGAAAGAGATCTAAAAAGGCTGCTGCAGGACACTTAGGCATTTCAAAACATTACTGAGGGAAAGAGATCAGCAAAGGAGTGACTTGTGAAAAAGGAGAAGAAAAAAAAAAGAGTATGCCACTCGACACCAAGTGGATGGAAGAGTCAAATCTGATTACTGAGCACTGGTATCAGCAGTTTTAGTGGGATGATGAAGTTTATTGTTTAGTGGAGGTGGAAGCCTAATTGAAGTGAGATCAAAAGGAACATGAGGAGAGGAATTTGTGATTGTGTATACACACATTTCTTTCAGTTTTACTATGAAAGATAGAAATGGAACAGTAATATAGAGAAATTAAATTGGTGAGCGACTTTTTAAATTTTTCAAATGGAATATTTATAGCATGCTCTATTTTTATAGTAAAGGACAAATAAGTATGGGAGAGTCGTCATTTAGAAAAATAAAATGAGACTTGCTATAGCAATGTCTTTGAGTTAGAGGAGAAATAAATGTAATATGGGAAGACCTAACCATACATAGCAGCACGGACAATGCATTCATAGAATCATAAAGAAATAATGAGTATATGGTCAGTGACCAAAGGTTGCTACATGTGTTGGTGGATTATCTTCTGATTAGTACTTTATTTAGTAAAACAGAATCCTGACCACAATCCAGAATGGAGATTTTTTGATGAAGATGAAAAAAGATCTTTCATAATATCATATTCATCTAGAAGAGTAAGACCACGAATTAACTAGAGCAGTGGTTCTCCAAGTATGGCCCATCGATTGCTATATCAGCATCATTTGAGCACATCTTATAAATTCATGTTCTTGAATCCAACCCAGCTCCAATCCAATTTCTTTACTTAATTCTGTCTTCTGAAAATCCCTCTAAATCAGTTGGGATAATTCTAGTTAAAAATCTTGGTAATGATAATAATATGCCTATTGTAAGATTGTATCATATTTCCTTCAACTGTTGAATATTGATGGATATTTACTATGGGACCATTTTGTTTTCTTTATAAAGCCAATAACAATGTTGCAACATTTACTCTGACATAAAGTGGTTTAGTTTTATAGCATTTTCACAGTGTATTTTTTAATCTCTTCAATCTCTACTCTGACAATTGGTCTGTTCAAAATTTCTACATTTTAATTTGGTATCACTAATTCCTATTTTCCTAGGAAATTATCATTTCCTTTACATATGAATTTTTTGCTATGGAGTTGCATTCTAAATTTCTTTTAATCTTCTTAAGCCCATCTGGAACTTGTTTTCATTTTATTACTCACTTTGCTTTTCTCTTCAAACCAAAGAATCTTATTTGTTCTATTCTTTTCAAAGAATCAACCCTTCAATTTATTTATTTATTTTTACTAATTTCACCCTTAATATTTAATCATTTTCTAGCTATTTTTTGCTTACTTTATGATTATTTTCCCATGTCTTAAGAAGAAAGTTGCTTTTTATTCTATCTTCCTTCATAACAAAAAATATTTTCAGCTATATCCTGTCCTATGAGTTTTAGTATAAGATGTTCTTTTTTTTCATTGAATCCCTGATAGTGTGTAAGTTCTTGCTTGATTTCAAGTGGAACCAGGCTTACTGCTTTCAGAATAATTAAGATTTTACATTTACAAATTTAAATTTTATTTGATTGGAATAATAGCATGCAACTCAATAAACAGTCTTTTCTTTAAATTCCTCCTTGTGGCTTTGCTATCATCTATTATTATATTTCAATATACATTCTCTCCATTTTACATAGAAATTATATTTTTAATTAGGTATCTGATTTCCAGCTGAAGACTTCCTTTCCAAGATACTGAAGTATTTAATTTTGGCCAACTCTATAAGCTTTAACTAATGGAATATCAACTGGTATGATATGATAATGTTCAGACTTATACTTCTAGGGGAAGGGTTAGCCTTCTCCTTCTTTCCCCCTCTGACTGGATGGACTGAAGACATGATATTGGGACCTGGAGGAGGTAGCAAAAACTCATGTACATACAATACCGAAGGTGACAAATAACAAGACAGAAGTTGTTTGCATATAAAGCTTCCACACTACTCCTAGAGTACATACTCATACTTTTGTATGACAGAAAATATTTACATATTTATTATATAAACCACTATAAAAATGGTATGGGGTCCACATCTGATCCTTTCCAGCTCTCAAAAATGTTTGGCAAAAGACAGAGGTCAGTCATCCCTACATTCTCTATCCCTTTTTCCCCTATTCTGATGCCCTCTATCCCCCACATGACATTCTACTTTTGTGGCTTGGTCTGACAATTCATTGCAATACTCACAGTCATGACTACAGGGGTTATTTGGGAATTTAACAAGTTGAAATTCAGTTGAGGATTGCTCAGGATATAGTTGTTCAGTCAAGACAGATTCATTCATCTTTACTCTGTGGGCAGGCAGGTCTCTCTGACCCTCAGGAATTTGCCCAATCTCTGCATTGCTCTGACAAGTTTTCAAAGCTCTATTAGGGCTGCTAATCAATGCCCAAAGGGAAAGCACCACTGCTATAAATTTCAACCCAAAGGCACACAGGTTCAATTCCCTGGGACCACAGTCTCAGCTTCCCCAATTAGGTACCCAGATTTATGGACTCTGTAAGCCAGCTCCTTCCCAGAAACATTCAGCTTTACTTCCTTTGTGGAATGTGACGTCCACTGCTTTGTTGCATGTTCTGGATCCTAGTTCTGCTGCTGCACCTCTCCTGCTGGCCTGAGGTTAGTACTGTATCCTGTATTAAGGAGGTCCAGTGCACAAGGATCTTTCTTGTTAGTAGAAAGTATTGGAGACACTTTCCTGCTTCCGAAATGGCTTATTTTTACACGACAGGATAGCAATTACAATTAATCCTGATAGCAATCACTCACATTTGAATCTTATAACCCAATCTTCCCTATGTTTTTACTCAAACCCATCAGGAAAATGAAGGTTGCCTGATGGAAGTAACAAAGGCTATGGCTGTTGTTAGGTGCCATCAAGTTGATTCCGACTCATGGACAAGAGGAGATAATGCACTGTTCTGTGCCATCCTCACAATTGTTCCAATGTTTAAAACCATTGCTGCAACCTCTGAGTCAATCCATCTTGTCAAAGGCCTTCCACATTTTCACTGAGCCTCTTCTCAACCGAACACGGTATCCTTCTCCAGGGCCTGGTTTCTCCTGATAACATGTCCAAAGTCCATGAGATCACATATTGCCATCTTTGCCTCTAAGAAGTATCCTGGCTGTACTTCTTCCAAGACAGATTTATTGATTCTTTTGACTGTCCATGGTACTTTCAATATCCTTTGCCAGCACCACAAATCAAATACATTGATTTTCTTCAGTCTTCCTTTTTCAATGTCCAACTTTCACATGCATATGAGGCCATTGAAAATACCATGGTGTGGGGCAGGCACAATGTACTCCTCAAGATAATATCCTTGCTTTTCAAAACTTTAAAGAAATCTTGGGTAGCAGATTTGTCCTACACAATGTGTTCTTTGATCCATTGACTGCTACTTCCATTAGCACTGATTGTGGGTTGAAGTAAGACAAAATCCTTGACAACTTCACTCTTTGCTCCATTTATCATGATGTTACTCATTGGTCCAGTTGTGATGATTTTGGTCTTCTTTACATTAAGTTGTAGTCCATTTTGAAAGCTGAAACCTTTATTAGCAAGTGTTTCAAGTCTTCCTCACTTTCAGATGACTCAAGCAAGGTGTGTCATCTGCATATGACATAAGCCTTCCACCATTCCTGATGCCATATTGTTCTTCATATAAACCACCTTTTCTGTATGTTATCTGTATTAATAGCATTCCTCCATGCTCCTAAGGCAAACCCTTTTGGATTAGACCCTACGCCTTTTTCTACCTGTGGACATAATTTTATTTAGAATAAATCTTTAATATTCTCTCTTTCTTGTATCATCCATATAGAAACATGCAGTAATTTCTTTCATCATATATATATTTGCCCCACATACCTTGTAGCTATCTCTTCCTTTCCCTTTGTCCCTTTTCAGCAAAATCTTAAATATTCTCTATATTCTTTGTGTCTTATAGGTCTCATCTCATTCTATTTTGAATTGGTGCAACCAGGCTTTTACTCCTTTCATTGTAAGAAAAAATATATATATAATATAGATAACAATATATTTTTAAAAATACTTTTATTGGGGTTCTTACATCTCTTATCACAATACATACATTCCTCCGATGTGTCAAGCACATTTACACATATGCCACCATCATCATTTTCAAAGCATTCTCTTCCCACTTGAGCCCCTGATATCAGCTACTCATTTCTTCCCTCTCCCTCCCCTGCCCGCCCTCCCTCACAAAACCTTGATAAATTATAGATTATTTTTCCATATCTTACATAGTGGTTCATCGCCCCTAATCCACTTTTTCATTATTCATCCCCCTGGGAGGGAGTTCTAGATTGATCCTTGTGATCGATTCTTCCTTTCTCCCCCCACCCTCCCCTAATCTTCCTGGTATCTCTACTCGCCTTTTTGGCCCTGAGGAGTTTATATATCCTGGATTCTCTGTTTTGCAGGCTCTTATCTGTAGCAGTGTGCATACTCTGGGCTAATCAGTTTTGTAAGGTAGAATTAAAATCATGATAGTGGAGTGAAGCAAACACCAAAGAGAGAATAAAATTGTGTGTTGTACCCTGACCAGCTCATCTCTTCTCTGTGACCCCTCTGTGAAGGGATGTCCAATTTTCTACAGATGATCATTGGGTCTCCACTCTCTACCCTCCCTCCCTAATTCACATTGGGTATGGTTTTGTTCTGGGTCTTAGATGCCTGCTACCTAATCTCATCAACATTTCATGATCACACAGGCTGGTGCACTTCTTCCATGTGATCTCTGTTGCTTCTGAGCTAGATGGCTGCTTGTTTATCTTCAAGCCTTTAAGACCCCAGACACTATATCTTTTGATAGCCAGGCACCATCAGCTTTCTTTACCACATTTGCATATTCAACCATTTTGTCTTCAGCGATAATGTCAGGAAGGTGAGCATCACAGAATCTGGATTGTTAGAACAAGGTGTTCTTGTGTTAAGGGAGTACTTGAGTTGAGGCCAATGTCCATCTTAATTCTTAACACATAGATATGAGTATATAGTTCTATACCCCACTCATTATATACATAATTACATGCATACATGCCTATATTTAGGCCTATATAAATATCCTTTGCCTCCTAGTTCTTTCTTCTATTTTCTTTTTACTTCCCTTTTGTCCCACCATCATGTTCGGCCTTCATTAGGGTTTAGTAATTCCTTGCTGCTACATTGCTCTTGATTGAGCCGCACTAGGTATCCTACGACCTTCTTTCCATTAATTTTAGTTTACTTGTTGTTCCCTTGTCCCTGGGTTGGTTCTCCCCCACCACCTCATTTCCTATCTCCCACCTCCCGTTCTCCCATATTCCCCCAGAACCATTGATCCCGTTCTTTTCATCTTTGAATTATTTATCCCACCTATCTTATCTAGATAAACATGGAGATACATTAATAAGTGCAAAAACCAGTCAAACCCAAATAAAGCAACAAAGGAAGTCAAAACAATAAAAATAGCAAAAAACAAACACGAAATAATAGTAATAAAAAGAAAGCCACTGACAAAAATGGAGAAGCCTATAAATAGTTCAAGGTCTGTTTGTTGGCCTTTACAAGTGTTTTCCAGTCGAGTCTGATGGGGTGCCACACTGTCTCCAAAGTCTATTTTTGGCATTCCCCAGGGAGTTCATCATTCTGCTTCCCCTGCTGCTCTGCTGCATGCCCTCAGTGCCTTGCCCCAGCGTGGTGGGGCCAGAATGTGCACTATTCCCACACTGTGTCTCCAGTGCTGTCCCCCATGGCTCCATGATTCAGTGAGGGACACTGTGTCCCGTGGTGGAGCTGGCCCTACGGTCCTCCCCCAGGGCTTGATGGGCAAGAGTGTACTCTCCTCCCTCTCCATCCCTTTGTGTTTCTCCTTTGTGCTCTATTCCAACACACCCCTGTCCCCAAGCCGTAGCTCCAGTGTTATCCTCTGAAGTGCATTCTTCTGAGGTGGGGGGTGGGGGTGGGGTGGGGTGTCAATGTAGTAGGGATTGGAGCCGGCCCATAGAACTCTCTATTGGTTCCCTGATACATGCCTGTACATTGTATTCACATCTTGGCACATTGAGTTGAAGCCTGCTCTCTCTCTCCTTCTCCTGGGGAGATATAAACAATACCCTCCCCTTGGGTGGATTAGTGCCCTTATCCTCCCCACCCATGTCTTTTTTTCTCTTTCTTTCCCCCTCTTAGTTGGCTGCTGTATGTATCCCTGGATTGAGTTTGGCCCCTGCCATAGTTGTTGGACCTCACCCCAGGGATGTGTGTGTATATAGTAGCTTTTCCCCTATCCCCCGTTTTTTGTTGTTGTTGTTTACCTCAGTGGACTCATGTTGTACTTGTCCTTTTGTGCTTGACTTATTTTCCTTAGCATGATTTCCTCCAGTTCTTCCCATGAAGCAATATGCTCCATGCGTTCATCACTGCATTTTAGGGACGCATAGTACTCCATTGTATATATGTACCACAATTTTTTGATCCATTCGTCTATTGATGGAAATTTGGGTTGTTTCCAACTCCTTGCAATTGTGAACTGTGCCTTGATGTACAGTGGAGCACAGATGCTTGGCCATGGTTTGTTTCTTGCCTCTTTGGGTCTATGCCCAGTAGAGGGATTGCTGGGATGTACAGTAGCTCAATCACCATCTGTTTTAGATATCCCAAAATCAATTTCCATACTGGCTGTACACACCTACAGGTCCACCAACAAGGAATGAGAGTTCCTATTTCCCCACAGCCCCTCCAACACTTGTTACAACACTGACTTTTTGAATTGGGCTATCTTTGAGGTTGTTAGGTAGTATCTCATAGTTGTTTTAATTTACATTTCTCTTATGGCTAACGGTTGGGAACTTTTTCTCATATATTTATTGGCCATTCGTGTTTCTGCCCCTGCAAAACTTCTGTTCAGGTCCTCTGCCCACCTCCATAGTGGACAGTTAGTTATTTTCTTATTGTAAGCTTTCAAAGTATTATAGATTTTAGTAATATGGCCTTTGTCTGATGTGCCATTGCTAAAGATGATTTCCCAGTCTGTGGGCTCTCTTGTTACTCTCTTGGTGAATTCTTTCAATGTAAACAGGTGATTTATTTTCAGTTTATACCACTTGTCATTTTGTGACTTCTCTGTATTTGTATTCTTTCCTATTTCTGATAGCCTATGTATTCCCTGTGCCAAAGTTCTCAGGTTTGTCCCAATTCCTTCATTAATAGCCCTAATTATTTGGGGTTTTACCTCAAGGTCTGTGATCCACCTTGAGTTTATTCTTGTGCATGGAGTGAGGTAAGGGTCTTGCTTCATTTTCTGCAGGTAGATATCCATTTTTTTTCAGCACCATTTATTGAAAAGGGCATAAATTTCCCATTTGATATTTTTTGGTCCCTTATCAAATATCAGTTGCCAGTTTGGTGACTTTTTATTTCTGGGTCTTCAGCTGTATTCATTTGGTCTGAATACCTGTCATTATACCAGTACCACACTGTTTGACCACTGTGACCATATAATACTCCTTCTTGAGGAGTTCTCTGCTAATTCTGGACTTCTTCCCTCTCCATATGAAGGTGGTAATCAGCTTTTCCAGTTCTTTGAATAAGGATGACGGTATTCATATCAGGTTACTATTAAACTTGTACAGTGCCTTGGGCAGAACTGACATCTTTACTATAATGAGTCTTCCAATCCACGAGCATGGGATATTCTTCCATCTGTTGAGGTCATTCTTGGTTGCTTGTAATACTGTTCTATAGTTTCCTCATACAAATCTTTTGTTTTCTTAGTCAAGTATGTCCACAGATATGTTAATTTGTGCCTGGCTATTTTAAAGGGTACTATCTTTTTAATTGCCTTTTTTGTGACCTTGTCTGATATGTATAGTAGTCTGACAGACTTCTGTTTGTTCATCTTGTATTCTGCCACTCTGCCATATTCCTCTATTGTTTCCAACATTCCACCTGTGGAATTTGGGGGATTTTCAATGTACAAATTCATATCACTTGTGAATAATGATAGTTTCATCTCTTCCTTCCCAGACAAATACCTTTGATGTCTTTTCTTTTATGTTGTTAGCTAGGACCTCCAGTATGATGTTAAATAGGAGTGGGGACAAGAGGCAGCCTGTCTGATCCTCTTTTTCAGTGGAATTGTTTTCTTCTTTTTTCCATTGATTACCACGTTGGCTGTTGATTTTTCATATATAACTTGTATAATATTGAGGAATTTTCTGTTTATTCTTATTCCTAAGTGTCTTAAATGGGAATGGTTGTTGGATATTGTCAAATGCTTTTTCCGCATCTATCGATATTAGCATGTGGTACTTATTATTTTTCCTGTCAATGTGGTAAATAATACTAATGGTCTTTCATATGTTGAACCATCCCTGCATTCCTGGTATGAATGACACTTAGTTGTGGTGGATTATTTTTTTATATGTTTTTGTATTCTATTGGCCAGTATTTTGCTAAGGATTTTTGCATCAATTTTCATTTGGGATATTGGTCTGTAGTTCTCAATTCTTGTGGGATCCTTGCCCACTTTAGGTATCAGAGTTATACTAGCTTCATAAAAAGCATTTGGGAGTTTTCTGGTTTTTTTCTATGTTCTAGAATAGTTTGTGTAGTATTGGTGTCAGTTCTTTTCTGAATGATTGGTAGAATTCTCCTGTGAAGCCATCTGGCCCGCGGGATTTTATTTTTTGTTGGTAATCCTGTGATAACCTTGTCTATTTCTTCCATTTCTATGGATCTGTTGAGGTTCTTGATGTACATCTGGGATAGTCTAGGGAGGGATTGTTTTTTCAAGTATTTGTCCATGCCTTCCAAGTTGTTGAATGCATTAGAGGACAGGCATTCATAGTACTATATAATTATACTTTGATTTAATTAAGGTCCATTGTGATGTCCCCTGTTTCATTCCTCATCTGTGCTATTGAACTTTGTTCCTTCCTTTAATTGGTTATGTTTTCCAAGGGTCTATCAATTCTGTTAATCTTTTCAAATAACCAACTTTTAGCTGCATTAATTTTTTCCATAGTTTTCTCTCTGCTCTGATTTTTATTATTTCTTTCCTTTTGCTATTAGTAGGATTGTTCTGTTGACTCTGCTCTAATTGGTGTAACTTTTGTGCCAGCAAGTCAATCACAAGTCTCTCTTCATTTTTCATGTGTGCATGTGTTGCTATCAGCCTTCCTGTGATACAAATCCCATTGCTGTATCCCACAGGTTTTGGTATGCTGTATTTTCATTCTCAATGATTTCTAGAAACTTCATGATTTCATCTCTTGTCTGTGCCAATACCAACTGCTTTTGCAATGGAGAGTAATTCATCCTCCAATTGTTTGTCCTTGTTTTCTTCACCGTCCTTCTGTTGATTTCCAGCCTTAAGGCACAGTGATCAGAAAGAGACATCTGTATAATCTCTATGTGCTTGAATTTACTCAGGTTTGACATGTGCCCCAGTATGTGGTCTATTTTCTAGTATGTGCATGGAGACTTGAAAAGAATGTGAATGCTTTTTCATTTTGGTGGAAAGCTCTGAAAATATCTATCAGGTCAAGTCATCCAATTGTGCTGTTTAGATCTGTAGCTTCCTTGTTGGGTTTCTTTCCCTGTGATCTGTCGTTTTCAGAGAGTGGTATATTAAAGTCACTTACTATAATTGTTGAACCTGTGATTTCTGTTTTCATCTTTTGTAGTGTTTGATTTACGAAGTACGTGGCTCTCGTTGGGCGCATATATATTTAATATGCTCACTGGTTCTTAGTCTACTGTTCCCTTATATAGTGCCCCTCCTTGTGTGTTGTTATGGCCTGTAACCTGAGATCAATTTTGTCAAATATTAAGATCACTACCCCTGCTTTTTTTGCATTGCCATTTGCTGGGTATATTTTTCTCCAGCCTTTATTTCTCAACCTGTTTTTGTCTGCCAGCTTGAGATGTGTCTCCTGCAGGCATCAGATTGATGGGTTATGTTTTCTGGGCCAGTAGGTTAGCCTCTGCCTTTTAATGCCTGATTTCAGTCCATTGGTATTCAGTGTTATTACATCCAACTGTGGACTCTGTGATGTCATCTTGTACCATCTGTGTTGGGTGTTTGTTTTTCTACCTACCTATCTTATCAGTGTGTGTGTGTGTGTGTGTGTGTGTGTGTGTGTGTGTGTGTCTATGGGTCAAAACCAAGTCAACAGCAATAGGTTT